>NC_056751.1:242515556-242553056 GCF_019279795.1 Protopterus annectens
ATTGGAACAAGGGGTGTCTGTGATAGAGCACCTGCTGGGAAGGGGCGACATCCTTGGGGAGGGTCAGCCACTTCATCGGCTGTAAGCCAATGTGGCCATGCCCAGTCATGCTTCCATAGTGGCAGTACTTCCACTGCTCTGTCAATGGGTGAACTGTCCACACCCAGATATGGCAGGCCATGGGGTCATGGTCCTTGGTGTTCTAATGGAGGGAGCTCTTCCAAAAGACATCAGTCACATTTAGGTAATAGCAGTGCATGTGACCGTGGGCATGGATGTGCCAGTGAAACTCCTGGCAGAGCCAGTTCCCATGGTCATGGATGACAGCAATGAACTCCCACTTCTACCATCCACTGCTCACACCTGTCTGACATACCAAGATGTAGAGCTAGCACAGAGCTTGGCTATATTCATGCAGATGCTCACACACCAGATTCACATGGAGGACCCCTACAGAGACACACACAATTACATGGTTCAGCCATGCAGCTTAAAACTCATTTTGTCTCACTGGCCATTTGTTGGTTTATCCACGTCTGCCTGATTCCCTTTCTTACTCACACACACTCACTTACCTTTTATGTCAGCCCAGGCTTACACACAACTTGGCAGTTAATAGAGTGGAAGCCCTTTCTGTTTATATAGAGCCAACCCTCTTCCCCAGGTGGTGCCTTAATTTCTATATATGTGCAATCTTTGGTACCCAGTACGTCAGGGTAGTGTGTGACATGGTAGAACTCCTGCATATTTCTAGCTCTATCCTCAGAAGAACAGGAGAAATATATATGATCACGGGCATGTTGGAGCATAGCATTCAGGAATTGATAGATGATCCTGGATGCTGATGCCTGCAACATCCACAGCATGCCCTTTATTGGTCTCTGAAAGGTACCTGTAGCTAAGATTCTAAGTGCTACACATAACTTTTTCTCCACTGGGAGGGGTCGCCCTCAGTTTACCCTGGGTCTGAGTTCAGGACAACAGAGGTTGCAGGGTTCCTGTAGTGTGTCTCCATCCACCCTGTAGTGCTCTATAGTTTCCACATATTGTAAATTATGATAAGTGTGAAGATTGGGGGAAGATAGGTGAAGGCTGCCAGCCCATCCAGATAGAATTTTGGAGATAATTCTGTCATCTGTAGGGGGTATAGCCATTCTCTATAAATCAAGCCTCAAAATTTCCACAGTTAATGTGCTTCCATCACTAGACACCAAATCTGAAACCCTATCCATCAAACTTGAAATAAATAACTCCAAATCTATCTATATAATCTGCATGTATTTACCCCCAGGTAATAACACAAATTCTCTAGAGAACCTACTGAGCCACCTCTCTATCCAACTACCCCAGGAGACTATTATACTTGGTGATGTTAACATAGACTGGTCCACTTGCAATTCCCTAAACCCTACCAACCATATAAACCTCTTTGGGTTCTCACAACTAATAACATCTACTACAAGAATCCATAAATCCAGTAAAAAGGAAAGTACTTTGGACTGGATCCTCATTAATAGCCACCCTAATTCATATACTCCAGGAACACTCCCAGATGACATCAGTGACCACATACTTTCCTACATTATTAGAGAAAAAGTCCATACTGCAACTACTCATCAACTTAAAACCTCACGCTTAAAAAAATTATTTAATCCAGATAGCTTCATATCTGAATTAAAAGCATGTGACTGGTTACCACTAACCTATCTAAAATTAGATGAAGCTGTTACCTACTTTAATACTTTCTTCAAATCCTAGACTCCCACGCAGCCTATTGCTCCACTAGAATAAAAACAAAATCTGCTCCCTGGCTCACACCACAAACCAGACAAAAGATACTACTCAGAAATAAAATCTGGGCCAAATGGAGATCTACCAAATGTCCTACAACCCACCTCCAATTTAAACAGCTAAGAAATGCTACAAAGAAAGATATTCTTAGAGACAAAAATGACTACTACCTACATCTTCAAAAAAACAATCAACAAACTCCACAAAATTCTGGTCTGCCATAAACAAACTCCTTCAGCCAGGTCACACTACTACTCCAGACCCAATCAGTTCCAACAAAAGTAACTCCAACCTGATCCCTGACGCCTTTAATAACTACTTTATAGAAACCATTAAAACCCTGGCTAATTCTTTACCATTTCTGTATCTCAAATAAATACCTGCAATCCTACATCACCTACCTTCCAGATACAACTGTATCTACAGCTCTCATCTGTAAGCTACTTCAAAATTAAAACCTTGCACCCCTTCTGCTGACCGACTCATCTGAATACCTACAAATAGCTGCAAAGCCATAGACTATCCCATTTCTATCCTTATTAACAGAACTATCTCTGAAGCTAGAATCCCTACTCTATGGAAGATATCTCATATCATCCCCTTACATAAAGGAGGACCATCTACAGAGCTTTCTAACTTTCGCCTATTGCTTTACTCTCCCCTTAGCTAAGATAATGGAAAATGTATTCACAAGCAGCTACTTAACCACTTACTACAAAATAACCTATTGGCTAACTGCCAACATGGCTTTAGGCCATTTCACAGCACATCTACTGCCCTTTTATCCTTTACCGACTCTATATACAAGAATTGCAACAACAACTCTTTCTCTTCTGCTCTATTTATCGACCTGTCAAAAGCCTTTGACATGGTAAACCACAACCTGCTGCTTGACAAACTAAAGGCTCATTCTCTCAATCCCCAAGCCATACAATGGTTCAGATCCTATCTGGAAAATAGACAGCAAGCAGTACTTTGGCAGAACAGTCTATCTTCACTACTTCCTGTAAACATTGAGTCCCACAGGGCTCCATCCTAGGTCCCTACTCTTCTCCTTATTTATCAACAACTTACACATCAACATACCTCAAGCCACCTGCATTCAATATGCAGATGACTCCATTAATATGTACAGCCAATTATATATCCTCTCCATTCCCTCACACAAACTGTTTTTCAGAATGTTGAAAACTGGTTTATGCAACACTGCCTCCTCTTAAACCCAAAAAAACAAAGCTATTGCTTTTTACTCCTACTCATAAATCAGCCACTCCTTTCTTCTCTATAACCTCTAACAATGGTACCAACATCTTCCCAGACACTACAACCCGTCTACTAGGGGTAACTATTGATAATCATCTCAATTATGATGAACACATAAACTCCACCATTAAGTCTGTTAACAGAAAACTTGGCACACTCTATAGAATAAAAACCTTCCTTACCCCCTCTGCAAGGAAAACAATTGCTCAGACCCACCTAATTTCCACCCTCTTTTATGCCTCTGTCATATATACCAACCTATCCAAAAGCAACCTCACTAAGCTCTCCATATGTTATAATAGCATAACTAGATTTATCACAAGTTCCCTTTAAAACTCACCACTGTCTTAACATCAAACAACTAGGTGGCTAGAACTGCAAAACCATATACTCTTCCAACAATTGCTTATAACACAAAAGATTCTACACCATCCTAACAACACTCCTATCTTGTCTAATCTTATTACTCCTTACAATAATCTACCTACATTACGCTCTGCTAACAAGCTCCTAGTTTTATCCAGCAAAGCTAATAACAAAGCCGGTGATTCTCTTTTCGCTAACACCGTAGGTAAAGTCTGGAATCAACTTCCTGCTGAATTATCTACCATTAATTCTACTTTTCTTTTCAAGAAACATCTTAAAAAACATCTGAAAGCACACTGGCTTTGTCCATGTACTAACCCCCACTGATATCTTTTTTCTTCCATTCTATAATCTTAACTCTATTCCTACACCTGTATCCACTGCCTTCAACTCTACTCCTACTCTCCTATAATGAGAATAAGATACATTTATTATTCCCTTTATCTAATAATTGCTCATACCTTTCTAGTATGATTTTGTAAAAAAAAAAAAAAAATTGTTTATTTTATGTTTTCTGTATAGAAATGCTTAGTTCAATTTATTTAGTATTGCCTAGTTTTAATTCTGTAGAATTGTTTAGTTTAACTTTGTCAATTTCCTGTTTGGAGCTTTTCTCCCCAGGCCTCTACTGAAAATGGACATATATCCAGCTAGACTAGCCCGGTCAACAAATGTAAAATAAATAAATAAATAAATAAATAATGTAAACCACAGGCTTGTGTCTTAAATGGCAAAAAATAATGTTACAAGTGAAACTCAAAAAAATGTAACAATAGTGCACTCTACTGACCAAGTAAAGCATATTTTGACCTTTTGATGTTAAACCTCTGAGCCAGGAAGTCTAGAGTGAGGCATCCTGCCTATTGTTTTAAGGCCAGAGTTAATGGCCAGAATTTGCATGCATAAACGTCCTTTATTGCTCTGGTTTCTGCCCAGAGGTGAAGAATGTAAATGTAGATTCTGTTAGCCTGGGAACCCAGGGAAATGTGACGAATGATGTAATGTGAACCAGGAATGTGATTTTAAAAACAGAGAGAATCAGA
Organism: Protopterus annectens; assembly: GCF_019279795.1. Taxonomy (NCBI): domain Eukaryota; kingdom Metazoa; phylum Chordata; order Ceratodontiformes; family Protopteridae; genus Protopterus; species Protopterus annectens. The sequence goes on from NC_056751.1 coordinate 242,520,020, forward strand.
GAGCATTAAGCATTTTTGTCTTGACCATCATCAGCACTATCTTGCTCTATATGTAAGTTTATCTTAGACTTGTGTTTTCTCTGAGAAATAGCTAGAAACTAGAAAGATTAGTCTGTGTTTTTCTGTGATGTCAGAACTGTACTACTGAATTATTTTAAGTATTTCTCTGTGATCTCTGAACTCTTGACTAGCACTGTGTAATAAAAAGTATTGTCTTGTGTTTTGACTATTTGTTATTAAATATTTTTAAACCCTTTCAACTGTGGCTGCTTTTGTAAAGATAATTTAAGCTCTTTAGAGTACTTGCATGCCTTTGGTAAGATTGTACAAAGCCACTTCAATAGCTTTAGCCCTGGGCTATACTACCAATTGGATAATAATATTGCAGAGTAATAATTGGACACCCTTTTAAGGGCCTTTGAGTAGCTGATAAATATTAGTGGGTGGTGGCAGCTGGTACTACCTTATAGTCTGGGAAAAGGGGGCACAGCTGGAGAACCTGTGCCAGCCTTCCCCAGAAGTGTCTGTGTGATTATATAAACTCTTCTCAAAGTGTGTGTGTGTGTGTGTTTGTGTGTCAGCTACTTGGGCAGGGACACGAAGCACTGGTTGGACAGAGAGGGTGCTGGAGGTTTTAGCTTGTCCACTAGGATGAGATCTGGACCCTATAGCTGTGCCAGAGGGGGAGTCTCATTGGGGACCTGGAGAGCAAGGCGCGACCAGTCCCGGACTGACTGTGATCTCTGTGTGCTCTTAAGAGAAATTGCACTTTATTGTGTGTATCTGTTATCCTTTCCTCCTATACTAGACACCCCTCACTGTTGTAAGTGGTGAGGATTGAGGCTCCTTGATTGCTGGGCCAGGGCACGGGAGTCACATATTAATTGTTTGGCAGTGGTAGGATATCCACACCATATATTAATTGGTTGACAAATACTAATTGGCTTATAGTGGTGTGGGTAGAGTGAATTCCTGTAACTGGTGTAGAGTGAGCTCTGAAGGTGTTTTGTACTCTACATCAGCCATGCAGTGAATACTCAGAGTTCAGATCACAATTGTTTTATTTCTTTTGTTAGCTTAGTTAGTCATGGTGAGCAGGCATGTCAGCAGAGGAGTATGGAAAGCTGACAAGGAGCCAGAACCAGCTGGTGGAGATGTGCCAGGCTAAGAGACTGGTGCAGGGAAACCTAAGGCAGACCTGATTGCAGCCTTGGTTACAGCTGCATCAGAAAACAGCAACCAGGAGGACAATCAGACTGGCAGTGGAGATATAATACCCTCAGATAATGGACAGCTCAACCTTTCTGCAGAGGACGTAAAAATCCATCTTGAGCTAAAGAGACTTAAGTTGAAGGCCATGCATGTGGAAATAGAAGCAACTGAGAGACTGAGGCATATAGAGAGTAAGGACAATGAGAAACTGTGACATTTGCAGGCTAAGGAGAATGAGAAACTTCTACGCCTGGAAGCTGAGGAAAAGGAGAGGCAGCATGAGAAGGAGATGCTGACTCTTCACCAGAGTCATGGAGGTAATGGGGAAGGGAGTAACTGGACCGCAGAAGCAGAAAAGATCAGTAAAGTTCTTCTGCAGTTTAAAGAGGGGGATAATGTTGATAGTTTCATTCATATGTTTGAGAGGTTATGCAAACAGTATGGTGTTAATCTTACTCCATGGTAAAGCTGTAGCTGTTTTGTCAAAAATGTCTGACATTGTATGTTTTGATTATACTGCTGTTAAAAATCACTTGTTATAATTGTTTAAGCTAACACCTGAAACGTATGTGAAAAAGTTTTGTGAGCATAGACGCAAGTCAGACAAAAGTGTATGTGAATATGTTGCTGAACTGGGCACTTATTTCCATAGGTGGGTGAGTGGATGTCATGTCACCACTTTTGAAGGGCTGGCAGACCTTTTAGGGAGGGAACAAGCCCTTAGCACTTTGCCTGAGGACATGAGGATCTGGTTAACTGATAGACAATGTGTTACTTCAGATGAGTTGGGGAATAAGGGAGATCTATACCTGGCAAGCAGAGCAGCCCTGCACAGGAAAGGGACCCCCAGTACTGCTCATGGATATAAAAGAACCCATGGTGGGCAGCACAGACTGCCCCAACAGAATCTGCCAGTAGCAGGGGAAGCCACTAGTCCAGGTACAAGTACAGGAGCTAGGGTTAAATGTTTTGAATGCAACCAGTGGGGCCATGTGGCATACAGGTGTCCACAGAGGCAAGGTGGGGAACAAAAGGTGAGGGAGCCAGTAAGTGGGAAAGACAAAATGCCCATAGTAGGTTGTCTTGGGACAACAGGAGTACCAAACTACCACCAGAGGTTATATCCCATTGTAGTGAATGGCAAAGAGGCCATTGCCAAGAGAGACACAGCCTCTGATATAACCATTGTAAAGCCTGCAATGGTTACAGAGGAGCACTACTTGCCTGGGCAGTCTAATCCAGTCAGGGATTTAGGAGGGATCCCATTCCAAATACCTTTGTCTAGGGGTCACCTTGACTGGGAGGGTGGAAAAGGAAGCCAGCAAGTAAGTGTGTTTGAGGATATACCTGCAGATGTCATGATAGGGAATTATTTTGATAGTGCAGTATCCTGTGCTTGTGCAGTTACATGCAGTCAGGCTTGGAGACAAGCAGGTAAGTCTGATAGCCTGGGGGAGACCCATACAGACTGCATACTTGCAGCCAGGACTGGTGAGGTGGTTACTTCAAGGAAGGAGCTACCCTGTAGCAGTGAGACTAAAGGTGAGCTACAGCTGCTTGGGGGTACTTATGGTCCTTTGGACAGAGTGACTGCAAAGGTAGAGGTGAGAAGGGGTACCCAGGCTGACAGTGAGGCACCACTGTCAGAGGATGCCAGACTTCCTGAGAAGGGGAGCTGGGAAAGTTTATAAGGAGAGAGTTGAGACAGGCTCAGCTCTCAAATCCTACACTGCAAGGCCTGAGGCAGGTAGCTAGGGAGGCCCGTGATTCTCAAGGAAAGGAGGAATCTGTGTACTGGGACAAAGGGTTACTATACAGAGAGTGGGCCCTTGAATGAGGACTAGAAAGTGAGAGAGTGCAGCAGTTGGTAGTGCCTAGAGCCTACCATCTGGTGCTTCTAACCATAGCCTATGATATTCCCTGTGCAGGTCATATGGGCATAAAACATACAAAGAAGCATATTATGCAGAACTTCTATTGGCCTGGAATTTCCAGAGATGTAACAGGGTACTGCAGGACCTGTGAGCAGTGCCAAAAGGTAGGTAAGGCAGGAGACAAGATGAGACCTCCTTTGATGCCTTTGCCTGTGATTGAGGAGCCATTTCAGAGGGTAGCTATGGATACTGTGGGCCCTCTGAGTACCCCAAGTTGCACAGCGAAAATGTATATCCTAGTGGTAGTGGATTATGCTACACTATACCCTGAGGCAGTGGCTTTGTCCTCCATTGAGGCAGTGAAGGTGGCAAATGCTCTGTTAGAGATTTTTAGCAGGGTAGGTTTCCCAAAATAAATACCTGACTGACACTGACAGAGGTGCCAATTTTCATGTAAGACCTGCTGGCTTGTCTGTGGAAGTCCTGTAGGGTGAAGCACATGAAGACCACCCCCTACCATCCCCAGACTAATGGTCTTGTTGAGAGGTTAAACTCTACAATCAAGTCCATGCTATGGGCATTTGCAGATCAGTTTAAGGGGGAGTGGGACAAATATTTGCCCCATCTGTTTGCTTACAGAGAGGTTCCCCATGAATCCACAGGTTTTTCACCCTTTGAGTTGCTGTATGGGCATAGGGTGGGGGCACCTCTAGATTTAATTCGATATGAGTGGGAAGGTAAGTGCAAGTCTCACAAGGAGTCTGTTGTTGCATACATCCTAAACCTCAGGACAAGGGTCAGGGAACACATGGGCTTTGCCCAGAACCTGGCAGAAGCCCAACAACAGAAAAAGGTCTGGCATGACAGGAATGCTCGAGCTAGAGAGTATGCTGTGGGGCAGCAGGTAATGGTTCTCATTCCTGTCAGACACAATACGCTGCAAGCAGCTTGGGAGGGACACTACAAGGTGGTAAGAAAGGTAAGTGATATTAACTATGTGGTGGAACTGCTAGGCAGAAGGTAGGGGCACGAAATGTACCATGTTAACATGATGAAACCTTACCATGATAGGGAGGCCCTTGTGCTGAGCATTTGCAGTGGATTGCAGGAGGAGTTTGAGGGAGATCTAGGGACTGATCTGCTCAGTGAGGCTCGGGCTGACACCTCAGTGAAAGGGGTAGCAATGTCCCAGCAGCTATCGCCTACCCAGGTTCAAGAAATCCGAGCAGTGTTGCAGGAATCTGGGGACATGTTCACAGGGAAAGCAGGGTGCACCCACCTGGTGCAGCACTAGGCGGATGCAAGACACCAAAGGCCTATTAGGCAAGCCTCTTATAGAGTGCCTGAGAGAGCCCAACAGACTCTGAGGGAGGAGGTACAGGAGATGTTGGAACTAGGGGTTATTCAAGAGTCCAACAGTCCCTGGGCCTCCCCAGTGGTGCTGGTGCCAAAGAAGAATGGCAACACCAGGTTCTGTGTGGACTACAGGAAACTGAATAGTCACACAGAGTTAGATGCTTACCCCATGCTTGGGACAGATTAGGCCCTAGAGTAGCTGGGTGGTGACAGATGAGGCCCTAGAGCAGCTGGGTGGGGCTGAGTATCTTATAACCATTGATCTTACCAGGGATTACTGGCAGGTGCCCTTGACTTCCAGTGCTAGAGAGAAGTCAGGCTTTGTGACTTCTTTTGGCTTGTATGAGTTTATGAAGATGCCCTTTGGGATGAAGAATGCCCCAGTGACTTTCCAGAGGCTGGTAGACCATATCTTAGCAGGTGGGTTTGGTCTTGCTTACCTAGATGATATTGCCATCTACAGCCATTCCTGGCCACAGCACCTTCAGGATGTCCGGGAGGTGCTGGGCAGACTACAGAGGGCAGGGTTGACCATTACACTGAGCAAATTTCAGGTGGGTATGGCAGAGGTCTCCTACCTAGGACATAGAGTGTGGAGTGGTAAGAGAAGGCCAGAACCTGCCAAAGTGAAAGCTATTCAGGCATGGCCTGCACCTGTTACTAAAAAGCAGGTGAGGGCCTTTTTAGGGACAGCAGGGTACTACAGAAAGTTCGTCCCCAGTTATAGTACCATAGCTGCTCCCCTCACAGACCTGACAAGGAAGAACAGGCTAGATAAGGTAGTGTGGACCCCAGCATGTGACAGGCATTCCAGAAGCTTAAAGAAGCTTTGGGAGGACCCCTTGTGTTAGCCAGTCCAGATTACAGCAAATAATTTGCTGTGCAGGTGGATGCTTTGAACCATGGGGTGGGGCTGTACTTAGCCAGATTTTTTCAGAGAGAGAAGAGCACCCAGTGGTTTATCTCAGTCATAGGCTCCAACCCGGGGAGGAATGCTATGCAGCTGTAGAAAAGAAATGTCTAGCCATAGTGTGGGCACTGCAGAAATGTCATCCTTATCTGTATGGAAGGAAATTCACTGTTATGACAGATCACAACCCCTTAGCATGGTTAAACAAAGCCAGCCAGTAAAATGCCAAGTTGCTAAGATGGATCCTGGGGTTGCAAGCATATATGTCTGTGCAGCACCAAAGTGAGATTAGCAATGCCTATGCAGATGGGCTCTCAAGACAGGGAATGGGGTAAGGTATACTCAGATAGACCTAACTCCCTCAAGCAGCATTTCTCAAGGGTCACTTGAAAAACTAGGTTGAGTTCTTCGGGGGGGAGAGATATGTGAAGATTGCGTGAAGATAGGTGAAGGCTGACAGCCTAGTCAGATAGAATTCCGGAGATAATTCTGTCATCTGTAAATATTAATGTAAATCACAAGCTTGCGTCTTAAATGGTAAAAATAGTGTTACATGTGAAACTCAAAAAAAATGTAACAGTGCACTCTACTGACCAAGTAAAGCATGTCATGACCCTTTGATGTTAAAACTCTGAGCCAGGAAGTCTAGAGTGGGGCATCCTGCCTATTGTTTTAAGGCCAGAGTTAATGGCCAGAATTTGCATGCATAAACATCCTTTATTGTTCTGGTTTCTGCCCAGACGTGAAGAATATAAATTTAGTTTCTGTTAGCCTGGAAACCCAGGGAAGTGTAAAGAATGATGCAATGTGAACCAGAAATGTGATTTTTAAAACAGAGAAAATCAGAGAGCATTAAGCATTTTTGTCTTGACCATCCAACTCATCAGCACTGTCTTGCTCTATATGTAAGTTTATCTTAGACTTGTGTTTTCTCTTAGAAATAGCTAGAAACTAGAAAGATTAGACTAAGCTATTTTTTGTGATGTCAGAACTGTACTACTGAATTATTTAAGTATTTCTCTGTGATCTCTGAACTCTTGACTAGCACTGTGTAGTAAAAAGTATTGTATTTGCTATTAAATATTTTTAAACTTTTTCAACTGTGGCTCTTTTTGTAGAGATAATTTAAGCTCTTTAGAGTACTTGCATGCCTTTAGTAAACTTGTACAAAGCGACTTCAATAGCTTTAGCCCTGGATTATACTACCAATTGGATACTGCACAGTAATAATTGGACACCCTTTTAAGGGCCTTTGAGTTGCTGATAATTATTAGTGGGTAGTGGCAGCTGGTACTACCGTATAGTCTGGGAAAAGGGGACATAGCTGGAGAACCTGTGCCAGCCTTCCCCAGGAGTGCATGTGTGGTTTTATAAACTCTTCTCAAAGTGTGTGTGTGTGTGTGTGTGTGTGTGTGTGTGTGTGTGTGTGTGTGTGTGTGTGTGTGTGTGTGTGTGTGTGTGTGTGTGTGTGTATGTGTCACCTATTTTGGCAGGGACACGAAAAACTGGTTGGACAGAGTGGGTGCTGGAAGTTTTAGCTTGCCCACTAGACTGAGATCTGGACTCTATAGCTGTGCCAGTGGGGAGTCTTATTGGAGACCTGGAGAGCAAGGGAGCGACCAGCCCTGGACTGACTGTGATCTCTGTGTGCACTAAAGGGAAATTGTACTTTATTGTGTGTATCTGTTATCCTTTCCTCCTATATGAGATGCCCCTCACTGGTGTTAGTGGTGAGGATTGAGGCTCCTTGATTGCTGGGCCAGGGCACAGGCATCAGAATAAGTTGAATAGGGTCTGAAAAATTTTCTCCTTCTCGGCTTTGGTCTATTAGCAGCCGCATAGAATTCAGATTATTGCCCATACAAATGAATTAAAGCCTGCAGCCCCTAACATTCTTTCCATGTAGCCTAGTTTCTGTGGCTGTATTCCAATAGGTTTTGGAACTTGCAGGGAAAACCAGCACTGAGTCTACATGGTTGCTTTGCAGCTTGTTGAATAGCTTCCCTCTGTTGGATTGGTTGATTAGCATACAGTTCCGTTGCTTATGCTGTAATTAGCATGCCACTGTGTTTACCTTGTTTGTGCAGCTGTGCGCACCACTTACTGAATCCAAAATGGTGTGCTACCATGTGGCGTGACATGCACATGGTCTATGTGGACCATGTAGTCTATATTGAATTTGGCTGACGGAATATTTTTTGAGATGTGCAACTTAGAGTGCAAATTTGAAAGATAGTTTTCTTCAACAACATCTATGTTTTCACCTGATGTCATGTAACAACTTTGAAGAATTAAGTATATGTGGAAATATTGTTTATTTTCATAACTATTAACAAACAGCATGCAACATATCTGGTTTAGTGTAATATAAATGAACAATGACAACAAATTTTCCTGTCTCTCACAACAGTGTATTTCACCATACCACTCAATAACATGTAGGGCTCTCAGTTATGAAAATATGAACATAAATATGAATATATGAATAATGAGTCATGAACAGTAATTAATTTTTGTATTGAAGGACATTCTAGATTAACAATCGCAGTGTCCTCTTGTTAATAACGCCTTACACTTTCTAATAATGCATATGATTATATGGAAAGTCACTTAGAAAATTAAGCCAGGCCTAAAAAATGGTTTAGATACCATAAGAAGCTATGGGCATGAACTGGAAGTATATTAAAAAGGGGCCACAGGCTTCTACGAGTTAAAGACAATGGTAATGTCAGGTGCTGTCATAGAACACATTATATGTGCTGCCTTCTACAGTCAGGCAATAATAAAGCAATCACTGATATAGGAAGCATGCAAAATCTATGCAGCCTTTAGAGTCTGTATCTCATATCTCATATCATGTATACCAATGTATTAAACAGAAAGACAAACTGTGTGACATTAAAGTTTTAGCAGAAAACAGATCAGAACAATTCAGCTTTTAGATTTGTTACTAGACAGATGGAAACTACAGACAGTTTGACATTAAAACAAATAGCAGCAGTATAACAACTCTCACTCCATGCAAATGGAAATACAGTCACAGCATCAAACCCAGTGAGATAAAAATACATTCAATTAATTGATTAGAAGTAATTAATGCACATAATCCCAGACGTAGTTAGGTATTTATTTCAGGCAGGATTATTACAACACAGTGTAAAAACATTACATGGAAAACAATATTGAGCTATGTTGGCATACACATGTAGTTCCTTTACCAGTAGTCTGTGAAGGTGCATTTTAAAGTAGCAGGTGGACTGTGCCATCCACTGAGTAAGGATCTACACAGCACATGCCAGAATTTTGCCAGTAAACCTCAGTGAGTGCAATTTTCCACACTGATGATGACATGCCAGAAAGAATTGTAACTGTACTAAGGAGAAATGTATGTGACTAAGATGGACACGATTATCTAACAGGAAGTGATACTTGGTTAAAGTAGCATGCAGGCCACATATTTTTCCCTGGTTTGCAAAGACATGCTAGAAAGATTAATAAAACCACACTAGGTTTTAAAAAGTGTTTAAAAAAGAAAACAGGACAAAACATAACATTTTACCAGTAGTTCAAGTCTATTTGGAGGCAGACTGAATAAAGGTTTGATTACTGTCTCTCTTTGCCTTCTCTTGTAACTTGAATAATGTTGTTGTTGTTCAGAATTTCCTCAGAGAAAATATTTAATTTGCATAGCTCTGCTATTTTAAGCAAACCATGGAGTACAGCAGAAGTAGGGATTTTCAGTTAACAGAGAACAGAGAAGGTACAGTGAGGGATCAAATAATACCAAGCACACCCAGTACAACTAGCATATTTCAGACATTTTATTTTTTTAATTCCCTTGTCTTTTTAATATCCAAATACTGAAAGTTGGACCTCCATTTTTATAAAATTGCAGTGCAATGTAAGCCCCATTGTGAAGGCAAACAATTAGGTAACCTGAGTATATATTTGAAATTATGGCCATACAGATGATTTTGCTTGTGCTCTGGTTTAATTAAGTGAGCAGTTTAAAATACTCAGGAAGGCAATATTAAATTCAAGAATGAAAACTAAGAGAAGAACTGAAATGTGCATTGCATACCAGTGGCTAGGTAATTGTTTGATAAGAATTTCTTATTTATGAAGCCTAAAAAAAGAAGAAACAACTTTAAAATATAAAAATGCAGTATTAAATGAATATCTACTGATAGGATAAGCAATGTCTGAAAATATTTTCCTGCCTCTGTAAAAAATGAGGAGTGTTTTATCACAGGTTAAATGTTAAGCCAAGAAGAAGTTCAGTTACCAGTTCAGCAGCTGCAGTGACATATAATGGGGTAGCAGCTAACCCAAACTTTGAAGCACAGTGATAGACTGGTAAGGATTTGGACTACCAGAACTTTCATTTCCTATAAAATTAGTACAATGCACTTAAAAACAGACTGGGAATTAGCATATAATAATGACAATCAGCTGAATCAAGATATCCAATAAAGAAACACCACAGTTGAGCAAAAAACCTTTATACGACACAAAGCTTTCAGGTTAAACACCCTTTTTCAATGTTTCATACAGGTCCATTTAAAAAAACATTTATATAGGAGCCTAATACAATCACATGACCTCTAGCCCAAAAGTCATATAATCAAATAACAACCTTAAAATACATTCTTAACAAATACATATATATAAAAAATTCATAAGTAAAGAAATTTTACATAAATATAGAACAAATTATAAAATAAATTTACAAAATAAAAAAAAAAATTATGAAACGTCATTGATTGCAACACATTATTTCAACTTTGCACGCTGTATTCTAACCAATATAGGTTTCAAAGAAACAGCAGAGTTTAAACCAGGTAAAACATCCGCTGACAATCTAATAATCCATTCAAACTCTCTTATTTCTAGAGAATTTCCTAAATCTCCACCTCTATTGGATGTACAAACACTATCAATGACCCTAAATTTAAAACAATGATTCAATCCACATGCATTTATGTGTTTAAATAAGGCATTATTCTCACAAGCCCTTCTTATCTCTGATTTATGCTCTATTATACGTTCCTTTAATTTCCTAGTAGTTTTTCCTACATAAAAGGAGGGACAGACGGTGCAAGTTGCAAGATAAATGACATTATTAGTTAGACAAGTAGCTGATATATGAAATATGAAGGTCTTATTTGTCATCGTATGTATAAAAACATTGCTTCTATATGTGTTGTTAATACCATTGGGCATAATATCACCAGAACAACTACAGTTGTGACAACAAAATGTGCCCTTCCTTACCAAGCTAAGTGGACTTTGTGTATCTTTTTTAAAATCTTTATAGCATAACAAATTCTTTAGAGTCTTCATATTTCTATATGCAAATTGTGGCTTATTGCCTAAAGCTGTCTTGATTTCATCAGATGCCATTAACACCATCCAATATTTATTTATGATACTTTTAAATGAATGTGTCATAATGTTGTAAGAAGTAACATATCTCAATTTGCCATCCCCCAGTGAAACATAATCATTATTACCTACATATTCTTCACATGATGGAAAGATAGGTTTATAAACAGTTTGCCTAGTATTTATTACTTCAGTCTTAACATCAGTTAAAAGATCAAGCCCATATCCACTGTCTATAAACTCTTTACATGTATCATCCATCTGATTTAAAAGACATAAATCATCAGTATTTAATCTACGTATTCTAGCTAGTTGTGCCTTGACTACACCTCTAAATACATGTGGAGCATGCATACTAGAACCATGCAGGTATCTGCCTGCACTAACCTCTTTTCTGTGCATACTTGTACCAATAAGACCTCCCTGAATTCCTATATTAACATCCAAAAAACTTATTACGCTATTGGAAAATTCCATCTTAAATTTCAAGAAGGTAGTAGTATCATTCAAATATGACACAAACTCAGATAGTTCAAAGGCAGACCCTTTCCAAATGAAAAACAATCATCTACAAACCTTTGATAAAAACATATATTTTGATTCAGGAACGTAATGCCATTATGTATGTGAGCCCTTTCCCACTGATACAAAAACAAATTTGCATATGTGTTTGCTACCGGTGTGCTCATTGCAACACCGGTTAACTGTAAATAATATTGTTTATTAAACAAAAAACATTATTAGATAACACCACATCTAAGAGAGAACAGAGATTTTCAACATGTCTAGATGTAAAGGTAGAATATTGGACTAAAAATTCACGTATAGAGTTAATCCCGTAGTCATTCGTAATGACTGTAAACAGTGAAGAAATATTCATTGTTACTAATAATAGGTTATTTTTAACCATATTAAATCTTCCTAAATTTTTACACCAATGTTTCAATTTCAATATGAAATCTGTAGCATCCTTCAAGACAGTTTCACATTGAACCAATAAGGGTTGCAATTGCTTCTGTAAATACACAGAAATAGGTTCCGTTATCCAGCCATTACCTGAAACTATGGGTCTCATTGGTGGATCAACTTGGGATTTATGAATTTTTGGTATCCCATATAACTGAGGTATCATAGGACAGGGAACAGTAAAAAAATGAAACAAGTCTAGATTTATATCACCAGATAACTGCAGCTCATAAATACACATATTTATATAACAGATACATTTCTTTATATCAACAGATGATATCACCTTAAATGCTGTAGTATCAGCTAATAAATTTGATACAGATGACATATAATTGGCCCTGTCCATTAGCACAGTAACACCCCCCCTTGTCTGCCTGCTTAATTATTATATCAGAGTTTAATTTCAGATGTTTCAATGCTAAGAATTCAGAATACGAAAGATTATAACTCTTCCTAACTTTTTTATTACTATATAAATTTCTCAAATCTTTTTCACATAAATTGTAAAATGCTAAGACTGGTACATTAGTTGGTATAAATGTACTACGTCTCTTACATTCAGATCGTACACAAATATCATTCTTAAATATTAGCTTCAAACTTATATTTCTTATAAATTGTTTAAGGTCCGTTAGGGCAATGACAATATCATCACAAGCTGAAGGAATAAAGCCAAGGCCCTTTTGTAGAAGTGTATAATGTGCCATTTGTAAATCAATATTAGACAAATTTAAAGTACTTGCCACTATCTTCGGACTACCTTCATTTGTTTTTGCGGACTGTTGTTCTTCCATTTATTAGAAAATGATGTTTCCCTCATTGCAGTTCTCCCTCTCGATGTTGAACGCTCTTTAACCCTCTCAGCTTGGTGTAGCTCAAAAGGCTTCTGGAAAAAGTTTAACGTAGGCTGATGTAGTCTTCTTGTTTCATCATTTTTATTATTTGTAGTCTTAGATTCACTAGTATTTCTAACCACCGACATACGCGTAGCCACATCTATTCCTTCAGCTTGAGAAACGATTACAGCAGAAGGAGGCGTGGTCGCAATAATGGCATTACTCGGTGTGCCCATTATCACTTCACGTGTAGGTAATTGAGAACTTACAGGCAACAGTTCTGGAAAACATCCAGACTATCCAAAGGCACTTTATGATTTATAGAAGAATTATTATTATTATTAATATTATGCATCTTAGGCACTACCATATCATTTTTCGGCCAGGAGAAAATGTTACCCTTTTGAAAGTCCCCCATATCTCTCAGCAATTTGCGTTTCTTGATGACCTCCAAACGGTCGTCAAGCGTGTGTAGTCTATCCATCATTTGCTGATAGGCTGATATCATATTTTTGAAACATGGCATTAACATTAACTCATCTTCCATATTGACTATTTCAGTCTTCAGATCATTCTCAATAGTAGAAAAAAAGTCATTCATCAACGCCATGTAATCAAGACTTAGTTTCAAGTTTAGACATTGCCAGTGTTTTAACAGTTCGGGATATACATTCCCATACGAGGGCATCTTTAGGACCCTAAGTCCACGAGGAACTATGCCCTTATCCAAATATGCTGTAAGGCTAAAACGCTGCCACTGTAGGTGTTTATACACACCCACCTTCCTCTCCAATAACTGCAATTTTCTTCCAAAATCTGCTGTATTTTCTAAAGAAACCGAAGATGCTACTTTGGAATCAAAAGTTGGTGTTGGTATAAGTTGTAACAAAGGATTTACTTCATTTTCAAATAAAGTTTTCAAATGATTGATGGTATCCATCCGGGCTGCAAAAGGCTCCTGATATATCTCAACTATACAGCACAACCGCAAAGTAACGACAATCAGCTGAATCAAGATATCCAATAAAGAAACACCACAGTTGAGCAAAAAACCTTTATACGACACAAAGCTTTCAGGTTAAATACCCTTTCTCAATGTTTCATACAGGTCCATTTAAAAAACATTTCTATAGGAGCCTAATACAATCACATGACCTGCAGCCCAAAAGTCATATGATCAAATAACAACCTTAAAATACATTCTTAACAAATACATATATAAAAAAAATTCATAAGTAAAGAAATTTTACATAAATATAGAACAAATTATAAAATAAATTTACAAAATAAAAAATAAAAAATTTTATGAAACGTCATTGATTGCAACACATTATTTCAACTTTGCATGCTGTATTCTAACCAATATAGGTTTCAAAGAAACAGCGGAGTTTAAACCAGGTAAAACATCGGCTGACAATCTAATAATCCATTCAAACTCTCTTATTCCTAGAGAATTTCCTAAATCTCCACCTCTATCGGATGTACAAATAATATCAATGACCCTAAATTTAAAACAATGATTCAACCCACATGCATTTATGTGTTTAAATAAGGCATTATTCTCACAAGCCCTTCTTATCTCTGATTTATGCTCTATTATACGTTCCTTTAATTTCCTAGTCGTTTTTCCTACATAAAAGGAGGGACAGACGGTGCAAGTTGCAAGATAAATTACATTATTAGTTAGACAAGTAGCTGATATATGAAATATGAAGGTCTTATTTGTCATTGGATGTATAAAAACATTGTTTCTATATGTGTTGTTAACACCATTGGGCATAATATCACGACAACTACAGTTGTGACAACAAAATGTGCCCTTCCTTACCAAGCTAAGTGGACTTTGTGTATCTTTTTTAAAATCTTTATAGCATAACATATTCTTTAGAGTCTTCATATTTCTATATGCAAATTGTGGCTTATTGCGTAAAGCTGTCTTGATTTCATCAGATGCCATTAACACCATCCAATATTTATTTATGATACTTTTAACTGAATGTGTCATAATGTTGTAAGAAGTAACATATCTCAATTTGCCATCCCCCAGTGAAACATAATTATTACCTATATATTCTTCACATGATAGAAAGATAGGTTTACGCTATTGGAAGATTCCATCTTAAATTTCAAGACAGTAGTAGTATCATTTAGATATGACACAAACTCAGATAGTTCAAAGGCAGACCCTTTCCAAATGAAATAAACAATCATCTACAAACCTTTGATAAAAACATATATTTTGATTCAGGAACGTAATGCCATCATGTATGTGAGCCCTCTCCCACTGATACAAAACCAAATTTGCATATGTGTTTGCTACCGGTGTGCCCATTGCAACAGTTATATGGGATACCAAAAATTCATAAATCCCAAGTTGATCCACCAATGAGACCCATAGTGTCGGGTAATGGCTGGATAACTGAACCTATTTCCGTGTATTTACAGAAGCAATTGCAACCCTTATTGGTTCAATGTAAAACTGTCTTGAAGGATACTATGGATTTTATATTGAAATTGAAACATTGGTGTGAAAATTTAGGTAGATTTAATATGGTTAAAAATAACCTATTATTAGTAACAATGGATATTTCTTCACTGTTTACAGTCATTACGAATGACTATGGGATTAACTCTATACGTGAATTTTTAGTCCAATATTCTACCTTTACATCTAGACATGTTGAAAATCTCTGTTCTCTATTAGATGTGGTGTTATCTAATAATGTTTTTTTGTTTAATAAACAATATTATTTACAGTTAACCGTTGTTGCAATGAGCACACCGGTAGCAAACACATATGCAAATTTGGTTTTGTATCAGTGGGAGAGGGCTCACATACATAATGGCATTACGTTCCTGAATCAAAATATATGTTTTTATCAAAGGTTTGTAGATGATTGTTTTTTCATTTGGAAAGGGTCTGCCTTTGAACTATCTGAGTTTGTGTCATATTTGAATGATACTACTACCTTCTTGAAATTTAAGATCGAATTTTCCAATAGCGTAATAAGTTTTCTGGATGTTAATATAGGAATTCAGGGAGGTCTTATTGGTACAAGTATGCACAAAAAAAGAGGTTAGTGCAGGCAGATACCGGCATGGTTCTAGTATGCATGCTCCCCATGTATTTAGAGGTGTAGTCAAGGCACAACTAGCTAGAATAAGTAGATTAAATACTGATGATTTATGTCTTTTAAATCAGATGGATGATACATGTAAAGAGTTTATAGACAGTGGATATGGGCTTGATCTTTTAACTGATGTTAAGACTGAAGTAATAAATAATAGGCAAACTGTTTATAAACCTATCTTTCTATCATGTGAAGAATATATAGGTAATAATGATTATGTTTCACTGGGGGATGGCAAATTGAGATATGTTACTTCTTACAACATTATGACACATTCAGTTAAAAGTATCATAAATAAATATTGGATGGTGTTAATGGCATCTGATGAAATCAAGACAGCTTTAGGCAATAAGCCACAATTTGCATATAGAAATATGAAGACTCTAAAGAATATGTTATGCTATAAAGATTTTAAAAAAGATACACAAAGTCCACTTAGCTTGGTAAGGAAGGACACATTTTGTTGTCACAACTGTAGTTGTTGTGGTGATATTATGCCCAATGGTATTAACAACACATATAGAAACAATGTTTTTATACATCCGATGACAAATAAGACCTTCATATTTCATATATCAGCTATTTGTCTAACTAATAATGTCATTTATCTTGCAACTTGCATCGTCTGTCCCTCCTTTTATGTAGAAAAAACGACTAGGAAATTAAAGGAACGTATAATAGAGCATAAATCAAAGATAAGAAGGGCTTGTGAGAATAATGCCTTATTTAAACACATAAATGCATGTGGATTGAATCATTGTTTTAAATTTAGGGTCACTGATAGCGTTTGTACAACCGATAGAGGTGGAGATTTAGGAAATTCTCTAGAAATAAGAGAGTTTGAATGGATTATTAGATTGTCAGCAAATGTTTTGCCTGGTTTAAACTCCGCTGTTTCTTTGAAACCTATATTGGTTAGAATACAGCGTGCAAAGTTGAAATAATGTGTTGCAATCAATGACGTTTCATAAATTTTTTTATTTTTTATTTTATAAATTTATTTTATAATTAGTTCTATATTTATGTAAAATTTCTTTACTTATTAATTTTTTATATATATGTATTTGTTAAGAATGTATTTTAAGGTTGTTATTTGATCATATGACTTTTGGGCTGCAGGTCATGTGATTGTATTAGGCTCCTATATAAATGCTTTTTAAATGGACCTGTATGAAACATTGAGAAAGGGTGTTTAACCTGAAAGCTTTGTGTCGTATAAAGGTTTTTTGCTCAACTGTGGTGTTTCTTAATTAGCATATAATACACAGTGTTAGAATGGACAAGTTGCTGAGATACTCTGCAGCATTAAATAAAGTGGATATCCAGTACACACCTGAAACTTGTTTTCCTGGAGTTTGTATAAATATTTATTGGCACTTAATTTGGGTGTGTGCTTCTGTCAGATTGTAGCTGATACAGCAGTTTACAGTACATTTTTGTAGTGTTAAAATAAATCTCAGAAACAACATAGGGAAATGTTCTGGGATATGTACAGTATTTTAATTCCAAACACAGTAAAACCAAGAAAGTTGTAGAAGCGAGGAAACACTCTGGTAGATCCACTAAAACCTTTTATTGAGTGCTTTTGTCGGCATTCGGCTCACGACTTCTTCAGAGTACAATTCTATACCTTTCGGTGAATTGCAATTTGGAAAAGACCTGTCAACCCAGCACCATTGTCCTTCTGCTTCAGTATCTGTCAAGCCAATCCAATATGAGGATTGATTTACAGTGTATTGTTCGAGAAAATCCTTATGCTGATAATATAGTTTCAACAGGGTAATACTTCACCGATCGCTCTCTTATTCTGTATTTTAGGTGAGTTTGGGTATTACATGTGAATAAAATGCAGCTTCTTTAAATATTCAATGTTGTCAAACAAAGCATCTGACCCTTTTACCCAGATGGGCACAGCTGGAGAACCTGTGCCAGCCTTCCCCAGGAGTGTATGTGTAGTTGTATATAACTCTTATCTCAAAGTGTGTGTGTGTGTCAGCTACTTGGGCAGGGACACAAAGCACTGGTTGGACATAGAGGGTGCTGGAGGTTTTAGCTTGCCCACTAGGCTAAGATATGGACCCTATAGCTGTGCTAGTGGGATTCTTATTGGGGACTTGGAGAGATAGGGAGAAAACAGCCCCAGACTGACTGACTGATCTCTGTGTGCTCTTAAGGGAAATTGCACTTTACTGTGTGTATGTATATATTATCCTTTCCCTATATGGATGCCCTTCACTGGTGTTAGAGGTGAGGATTGAGGCTCCTTGATTGCTAGGCCAATGCACGGGCATCACATATTAATTGTTTGGCAGTGGTGGGATATCCACACCACGTATTAATTGGTTGGCAAATACTAATTGGCTTGTTGTGGTGTGGGTAGTGTGAATTCTTGTAGCTTGTGTACAGTGATCACTGAAGGTGTTTTTATACTCTAAATCAGCCATGCAGTGAATGCTCAGAATTCAGATCACGATTGTTTTATTTCTTTTTGTTGGCTTAGTTAGTCAGGGACAGCAGGCAAGTATGTCAGCAGAAGAGTACAGAAAGTTGACAAGGAGCCACCTGGCTGAGAAGTGTCAGGCTAGGGGACTGGTGCATGGAAACCTGACTAAGGCAGACATGATTGCAACTTCAGTCACAGCTGCATCAGAAAACAGCAACCAGGAGGACAATCAGACTGGCAGTGGAGATGTACCACACTCAGAGAATGGACAGCTCAACCTTTTTTGCAGAGGACTTTAAAATCCATCTGGAGCTAAAGAGATTTGAGTTGTAGGCCAGGTATTTGGAAACAGAAGCAGTTGAGAGACTGAGGCATCGAGAGAGTTGAGTATGAGGAGAAACTGCGAAGTTTGCAGGCTGAGGAGAATGAGAAACTGCTATGCCTGGAAGCTGAGGAGAAGGAAAGGCAGAGGCAGCATGAAAAGGAGATGCTGACTCTTTTCCAGACTCATGGAGGTAATGGGGAAGGGAGTAACTGGACCCAAGAAGCACAAAAGATCAGTAAATTTCTTCCGCAGTTTACAGAGGGGGATAATTTTGATAGTTTCAGTCATATATTTGAGAGGGTATGTAAACAGTATGATGTTGACCAAAGGCTCTGGGTACGGTTCCTGACCCCCTTACTCCATGGTAAAGCTGTAACTGTGTTGTCTAAAATTTCTGATCAGGAATGTTTTGATTATACAACCGTTAAGAATTACTTGTTAGAATTTTTTAAGCTAACACGTGAAACATATAGGAAAAAGTTTTGTAAGCATAGATGCAAGACAGATGAAAGTGTGTGTGAATGTGTTGCTGAACTGAGCACTTATTTTCATAGGTGGGTGAGTGGATGTCAGGTCACTACTTTTGAAGGGCTGGCAGACCTTTTGGTGAGTGAACAAGCCCTTAGCACTTTGCTTGAGGACATGAGGATCTGGTTATCTGATAGACAATGTGCTACTTCAGATGAGTTGGGGAAAAAGGGAGACCTATAACCAGCAAGCAGGGCATCCCTGCACATGAAAGGGACCCCCAGTACTGCTCATGGGTCTAAAGGAACCCATAGTGGACAGCACAGACTGCCCCAACAGAATCTGCCAGTAGCAGGGGAAGCCACTAGTCCAGGTACACATCCAGGATATAGGGTTAAATATTTTGAATGCAACCAGTGGGGCCATGTGGCATACAGATGTCCACAGATGCAAGGTGGGGAACAAAAGGTGAGAGGGCCAGTAAGTGGGGGAAGACAAAATGCCAATAGTAGGTTGTCTTGAGACAACAGGGGTACCGAACTACCATCCTGCAGATGTCCTGATAAGGAAGGATTTGGATGAGGCAGTACCATGTGCTTATGCATTTACACGCAGACAGGCTGGGAGACAAGCATGTGGGTCTGGTAGTCTGGGGGAGACCCAGACAGACTGCATGCTTGAAGCCAGGACTGGTGAGGTGGTTACTTCAGGGAGGAAGCTACGCTGTAGCAGTGAGATTGAAGGTGAGCCACAGCTGCTTGTGGGTACTGATGTTCCCTTGGATGGAGTGAATACAAAGGTAAAGGTGAGTAGTAGTACCCAGGCTGACAGTGAGGCACCACTGTCAGAGGATGCCAGACTTCCTGTGGAAGGGGAGCTGGAAAGGGTTACAAAGAGAGAGTTGAAACAAGCTCAGCTCTCAGACCCTACATTGCAAGGCCCTGAGGAAGGTAGCTAAGAAAGCACCTGATTCTCAAGGGAAGGGGGGAATCTGTATACTGGGACAAAGGGTTACTGTATAGACAGTGGACCCCTGAAGGAGGGCTAGATGGTCAGAGAATACAGCATTTGGTAGTGCCTAGAGCCTACCATCTGGCGCTTCTAGCCATAGGCCATGATATTCCCTTTGCAGGTCATATGGGCATAAAAAGTATAAAGAGATGTATTATGCAGAGCTTTTATTGGCCTGGAATTTCCAGAGATATAACAGGGTACTGCAGAACCTGTCAGCAGCGCCAAAAGGTAGGCAAGGCAGGAGACAAGGTGAGAGCTCCTTTGATTGAGGAGGCATTTCGAAGGGTAGCTATGGATATTGTGGGTCTCTGAGTGCCCCAAGTTCCACAGGGAAAACGTATATCTTAGTGGTAGTGGATTATGCTACACGATACCTTGAGGCAGTGGCTCTGTCCTCTACTGAGGCAGAAAAGGTGGCAAATGCTTTGTTAGAGATTTTTATCAGGGTAGGTTTCCCAAAAGAAATACTGTCTGACAGAGGTGGCAATTTCATGTCAGACATGTTGGCTTGTCTGTGGAAGTACTGTGAGGTGAAGCACCTGAAGACCACCCCCTGCCATCCCCAGACTAATGGTCTTGTTGAGAGGTTAAACTCTACAATCAAGTCCATACTACAAGAATTTGCAGACCAGTTTAAGAAGGAATGGGACAAATATTTGCCCCATCTATTGTTTGCTTACAGATAGGTTCCCCAGGAATGCACAGGGTTTTCACCCTTTGAGTTGTTGTATGGGCATAAGATGAGGGGATCTCTAGATTCAATTTGAGATGAGAGAAAAGGTGAGTGTGAATCTCACAAGGAGTCTGTTGTGGCATATGTCCTAAACCTCAGGACAAGGCTCAGGGAACTCACAGGCTTGGCCCAGGAGAACCTGGCAGAAGCCCAACAACAGAAAAAGGTCTAGTATGACAGGAATGCTCGAGCTAGAGAGTATGCTGTAGGGCAGCAGGTAATGGTTCTCATTTCTGTCAGACACAACAAGCTGCAAGCAGCTTGGGAGGGACTCTGCAAGGTGGTAAGGAAGGTAAGTGATGTTAACTACATGGTAGAACTGCTAGGCAGGAGCACAAATTGTACTCATTCACTCCGGAGCAGTTCAGAAAAAGCTGCCTGTTTAATTCCACCATAGGAACAACAGTGCAGCCTGAGCTCATTTTCAGAAAATCCATTTGTAATACCATACAGAAAACAAATGTTCACAACTCTAACTATAAGAGCTAGACTAAAAATGCAAATGCAAAAGTTGTTCAGCAGACACTGACCTTTCCAACAGTGTAAATGTTGATAGTGCATATCAAAGTCATTATTAAATATTTGGTGAGGAATGTTGATATTGTGCATATTTGTTACCTTTTTGGAAAAGCAAAGCACAATATATTGGTCAATGTACCATGTAGACCCATACAATTTGTATTTAATCTGTTAGTATGAATGTCAGTTTTAAAAAGATACTTCAACCATTACTGTCTGATACCCCTTTTCTGAGATATTCACAGAAATATGATTAATATACTATTTCTCATAATTGATAAAGCATAATATCTCATCACCTGTAACAGACAGAGCCTACATATCAGCATAGAAGTTGTGCATCTTAATGTCCGCTTCAAAATGGTGCATAATTTTTGTCATCACCATGCTCCCTTGCAAAGATATGGGCATAATGATAAGAAGTATTGGAATAATTTTCATAATCCTATAAGACTAAACAAACTTTAATATCTGCACATGTGTACAGTGCACAGACACAATTCTTTTACCATGTAAGGAGTAACACTGTCTTCAAAATGAGGTATTACTTGGCACACTGACATGCTCCCTTGCAAACTTATTTACCAAAATATGAAAAATAATCATAATTTCCATAACCTAAATCCAAAACAAACTTTGATATCTGTACATGTGTACAACATACAGGCACATATCTTTTACCATGGTGGAAATCTCAATGCTGTCTTCAAAATGAGATATTACTTAGCACATTCAGATGCTCCCTTGCAAAGTTATCTATCAAAATATGAAAAAATCATAATTTCCATAACCTAAGTCCAAAACAAATGTTTATCTGTACATGTGTACAACATACAGGCAGTTCTTTTACCATGTTGAAACTATCAATACTGTCTTCAAAATGAGATATTACTTACCACAGTCAGTTTCTCCCTTGCAAAGTTATTTACCAAAATATGAAAAAAATTATACTTTCCATAACCTTAGTCCAAAACAAACTTTGGTATCTGTAGATGTGTAAAACATACAGGGACAGTTCTGTTACCATGTTGAAACTATCAATACTGTCTTCAAAATGAGGTAGTACTTAACACATTCAGATGCTACCTTGCAAAGCTATTTACCAAAATATGAAAACATCGTAATTTCCATAATCTGAGTCCTAACAAAACTGATATCTGTACAGCATTCAGAACCAGTTGTTTTACCATGTAGAGACATATGATTGTAAATATGCACATTCTTGGTGAAGCCAACATACTGCTGAATGGGTACATGTAAAGAGAAAAAGCAAGGTAAGGACCGCCACTCCACTAATGAACCCAGGGCAGGCATAGGACTTCAGTGGCAGGCAAGGCCATCTGATCTGTCCGATAGCTCTGTGGCTACCCACTCAGACAGCTAATACCACTACAGTCTCATGACCTCC
Organism: Protopterus annectens; assembly: GCF_019279795.1. Taxonomy (NCBI): domain Eukaryota; kingdom Metazoa; phylum Chordata; order Ceratodontiformes; family Protopteridae; genus Protopterus; species Protopterus annectens. The sequence continues at coordinate 242,542,603 of NC_056751.1, forward strand.
TTCAGTGTCAGCAGTCTGCCTTACCTATTTCATTTCTCTTTACATGTCCATTCAACAATGGACCTAAGGGATCACGTTCTGTATTACTAAGCCCTTCCTGTTCAGGTATACATAAGAACTCCCCTGAACACCAAATGAAACATTCCCTTCACTAACCCCTCAGTAGTCTTTCCAGGTACGCACAAGTATTCCCCTAATGATTGAATAAAAAATTTCTCCCAGCAATCTTTTCTGCAGTCTGTCCATGTATGCATAAGTACTCCCCTGTCCACCAAATGAAACATTTCTCCCAACAATCCCCTTTGCAGTCTGTCCAGCTATGCACAAGCACTCCTCTGATCACCAAATAAAACATGCCTCCCAATGATCCCATCTGCAGTCTGTCTAGGTATGCACAGGCGTTCCCCTGACCTTCAAAATAAACTTTCCCCTAAGGATCATCTTTGCAGTCTGTTCACGTACGCACAAGCACCATCACCCATCCACACGATACAAAATGAAACAGCCAGCAGATGAAACATTCACTGATTCTGTTGCCTGCCACTTCATGTCAGTTTAAATGACAAGCCAATACTTGCAAAGTCAATGGATTTCAGTATCTTACTATCCAGGATGCTCTTACTGCTCTTTTCAACATCGATCCAAGATATCAAACAAACCACAACAAATTATCTATTATATTGTAGTATCGGGCAGGTAATGTTGTTATTGTGCTGTGGGGGCGCTATGGGGAATTAACAACAGGTAGTGTTGGTTCTGTATTCTCTGGTGACTCGTTGGTTCCGATGTATGTATGGCTAGGGAGTTGTGAAGATGTAACATGGGTGCGCACCTGGAGGTTCTGAATAAAGAAAGGCCTTACAACTCCAGAACCGTGTGGTCTCCTTATTTACCAGGATATAACATATTGGCGGCGAGTGGGATGCCTCTGAGTCCGTTAAGAGTGAAAGCGCAGTTAATAAGAGACTGGGGCTGCCAGAGTTATGTCTGTTTCCATGTTAGGGTCGTTGGTTGCATACGACTGTCAGACACAGACCTGGGAGGAGTATTGTGAGGTGTTGGAACATTTTTTTGAAGCAAACCAGATAATGGGCGGGCCGGAAGCGAGCCATATTGTTGAGCTCGGTGGGCAGCAAGACGTACAGTCTGATGAGGAACTTATTGAGTCCTGATAAACCAGGGGATAAATCGTTCACGGAGTTGACGAGCTTGCTTCAGTCACATTATAACCGAAGCCAAGTGAAATAGTCCAAAGGTTCAAGTTAAATTCAAGGACAAGACTAGCCAATGAAACGTAACGGAGTATGTTGCAGTGCTGAGGAGCTGGCAACACTGTAATTATGGTGAGAGACTGACAGAAATGCTACGGATAGGCTCGTATGTGGCATCGCAGATGACCGTGATACAGATTATTAGCGGAGCCTGAGTTGTCGTTTGAAAAGGCCTTGAAGTTGGCACAGGCCATCGAGACAGCGAATAAAGACATTCGTGATTTACAACCAAGAGCAATCGACGGGTTGGGAGCAGGAGTGCTACCCACTGCCAGTGCATAAAGTGGTCATGGAGCATAAATCACAAGGGAAGTCTGGTCAGTATGCCTGTTACAGGTGTGGCGGTGAACATTTGTCACGGAACTGTCGTTTCTTAAAGGAAAAATGTCATGCTTGCGGAAAAAGGGCCATGTGAAGAAAATGTGCAGGTCAACGCCCTCTAGGGACCAGCAGAGAAAGGGGAGGAAAGAGCAGCATAACGGACAGGAAGGAATCCGGAAAATAAAACGGCAGTATGCACACCATATGCGTGAAGGTACAGATCAACAAACCAGGGAAGAAGAGGAAGTGTTTACTATGTTTAACATGAAAGAGGCAAGGTTGGTAAGAGTCGATCCCATTACAACCCAGTTGGACTTAAATGGTAAAATGGTGCAGTTTGAAGTGGATACTGGATGTAGTGTGACAGTGCTGTCAAAGGCTGAGTATGGGAAGTTATGGCTAAAAGAAGCTCAGGAGCTGCAGGACTGTTCAGTGACTTTGAAAACATATACAGGTGAAACAGTTCCCACACTAGGGATGGTAAAAGTAACTGTAACACATAAAGGTAAAGTCAAACAGTTGCCAGTCATGGTGGTGGCAGGTAATGGACCAAACCTGTTAGGCGTGGCTAAAGGAGCTGGAAATGGGCTGTCTACAGCTCCATAAAGTAGAACAGCATATGCTGACATTGCAAGATGTGCTGGAGAACAACGAAGAAGTGTTCAAAGAGGAACTGGGTACCTGGAGGGGTCCACCAGCAAAGATACACGTCAAAGAAAATGCAACGCCAAGATTTTACAAACCCAGACCCGTACCATACGCAATGAAGAAGAAAGTGGAGACTGAGTTAGAGCGACTCACCAAGCAAGGTATAATTGAACCAGTAAAGTTTTCGGAATGGGCGGCACCCATTGTGCCAGTATTAAAGCCAGATGATACTGTACGCATATGTGGTGACTACAAGCTAACAGTGAACCAAGTTTCGAAGCTGGAGCAGTATCCAATACCAACGGTGGAGGATGTGTTTGAAAAGCTGTCGGGAGGTGAAAGGTTCAGCAAATTGGACCTCAGTCATGCATATCAACAAGTTGTTCTGGAGGAAGGGTCAAAGCCATATGTCACCCTTAACACACACAAAGGTTTGTTCCAAGTAAATCGTTTACCCTTTGGTGTTTCCTCTAGTCCAGCTATTTTCCAGAGAATAATGGAGGGACTGGTGGCAGGAATTCCGAAGGTGGCTGTGTATTTGGACGACATCCTGTTGACGGGTAGGAACAATCGTGAGCATCTGGAGACGCTGAACGAGGTGCTGAGGCGACTGCGAGAGACTGGTCTGCGGGTGAAGCGGAGTAAATGTGCTTTCATGGAAAAGGAAGCCGAGTTCCTGGGTTACAAGATGGATGCATCGGGCCTACACCCTCTGTCAAACAAGGTAAAAGCCATCCAACAGGCACCTGCACCCACAAATGTTACAGAGCTGAAGGCCTACTTAGGCTTACTTAACTATTATAACAGGTTCCTACCAAATCTGTCAACGCTGTTAGCTCCTTTACATAAACTATTAAGGAAGGAGACCCTGTGGACGTGGCAGGAGGAACAGGACAGAGTGTTTGAGCAGTCCAAGAAACTAATGCAGTCCTCAGAGGTTTTGTGCACTACGATAGTCATAAGGACTTAATTCTGTCATGTGATGCCTCACCTTATGGGTTAGGGGCCGTGTTGGCACACCGTATGCCAGATGGACAAGAAAGACCCATCGGGTTCATGTCACGAACTTTGACACTAGCGGAGTCCAACTATTCTCAGTTAGACAAAGAGGGTTTGGCTGTAATTTTTGGAATTAAGCGGTTCCACAAATACCTCTATGGCAGGAAGTTTACTATTTGCACCGATCATAAGCCCTTGTTGTCACTGTTCAACGAGATGAAAGCCGTGCCTCAGATGGTTTCTCCCCGCATTCAGAGATGGGCTGTAACATTGAGAGCTTATGAATATGAGATTGTTTATAAGCCCGGGAAACACCATAGCAATGCGGACGCGCTGAGCCATCTGCCGCTACCAGGGCCTCTCCAGCGAGAGGAAACGGAGGACCGAGTGTTGATGATGGAGGACATCACGTTGGTGTCAGCGAGAGAACTGAGCGAATGGACACGAAAAGACCCGGTGTTGGCTCGAGTGTTTCAGTGGGTCCAGCAAGGCTGGACAACACAAAAACCTGATCCAGTTTTCCGGCCTTATGAGGTGAGGAAAACAGAGCTGAGTGTGCAAGATGGATGCGTGTTGTGGGGGGCATGAGTGATAATTCCGCCCCCAGGAAGACGTGCACTTTTACAACAGCTGCACCACGGTCATGTGGGCATCACCCGAATGAAGGCCTTAGCACGAAGTTATTTCTGGTGGCCAAAGTTGGACCACGACATTGAAGTCGCTGTGAAAGAGTGTAACATTTGTCAGCAACATCGCAACTTACCTGTGGCGGCACCACTACACCCATGGGAGTGGCCGAGTAGACCTTGGCAGAGACTTCATATAGACTATGCGGGGCCTTTTATGGGGGCAATGTTTTTGATAATAGTGGATGCTCATTCTAAATGGATGGATGCTTATCCAGTTAAAACAACCACTTCCACCACTACCATTGAATGCCTGAGGAAGAGTTTCAGTAGCCAAGGACTACCAGAGACTATTGTATCAGATAATGCTTCATGTTTCATGAGTGGAGAGTTCAAGGGTTTTCTGAAAAAAAATGGCATCAGACCGCCACATCAGCACTATACCATGTGGCTTCAAATGGCTGTGCTGAAAGGGCTGTCCAGACCTTTAAAGCAATGATGATAAAGGCCGGAGACGGAAGTATGGCAGCAAAAGTGTCAAGGGTGTTATTCAGCTACCGCATTACACCCCAGTCTACCACGGATTGTCACCTGCCGAGATGTTGCAAGGACGGAGATTAAGGTCAACATTGGATCTGGTGCATCCAAACATCCGAGCTAAGGTAGAGAGGACACAATGGCGGCAAAAAGAACATCAGGATCGACGGAGAGGGAGAAGTTTCCTGGTGGGAGATGCAGTGCTGACTCGAAACTTCAGCTATGGACCTAAATGGATTCCAGGGTTCATTGTAAAGAGGACCGGTCCACTGTCGTACCAGGTGAGGTTGAATGGAGGTTTTGTGGTCAGGAGACATGTGGACCAGATTCTGCGGAGCGAACAGGAGAAGGACTTCATGGAACTGCAAGCCCCGGAAATACCGTTAGTTTCGGGAGAAGGGCTCGCAGCGGCAGGAGGATCTCCGATCTTGGGGGCCGAGGAAGACCACCGGGACTTGGAAGGAGAGGTTCCCGAGGACCAAACCTTTCCAGGGATGGACACACCGGTACCAGAGGTGGTAACGGTGACACCGGAGTCACCCAGGGGGGTACCATTGCGCCGTTCTAAGCGTACACTGGTTAAACCTAGTTACTTGAAGGACTATCAGTGTTAAAAGTGCATGTATAGGTTAGAAGGACAACATAACTTGATTGCATGGTAACCGTTTAATAACTTGCCGGTTATTTAGAAATTAAGTGACTGGAAGGATTGTTTTTTTTGATTTGCTCCCTCGTTTCTCTTATGTAAGGAGGCGTATGTCAATAGCTTAAGAGGGGAGGAATGTAGTATCGGGCAGGTAATGTTGTTATTGTGCTGTGGGGGCGCTATGGGGAATTAACAACAGGTAGTGTTGGTTCTGTATTCTCTGGTGACTCGTTGGTTCCGATGTATGTATGGCTAGGGAGTTGTGAAGATGTAACATGGGTGCGCACCTGGAGGTTCTGAATAAAGAAAGGCCTTACAACTCCAGAACCGTGTGGTCTCCTTATTTACCAGGATATAACATATATACCTGGAGAGAAACTGGGCATAGATCCCACTGGCTTGCCCTTAAAAGCCCCCCCACACACACACACACACAAAAAATGCATAAATAAATACACATACAATGCCAAACCACCACGTTTTAATGACACCTAACTGTTATGATTTTAGGAACAGCACTGACTTTTGTCCTCCAGTTTACACGTTTTCCTTTAGACTTAGTTTATATCCATAGAAAAGCATCAGTAATCTCATTAACTAGGCTGTGACGATATAACTGAAAAACTTTTACCTGAAAAATGAGATGTTTCTGTAACTGCTATGATTTTAAAGGTCAGTCCTACAATGCTTAATGGTCGGCAACACAAGAAATATCAGTCTCCTGCACTCCTTTAGGTTCTTCATCCCTGGAAAATCAAACAGTAACCCTAGTGACACTAAATGCCATCATACAAAGAAGCTAATCAACAAACGTAGCATTTCATTCTCAATAAATTACATAACTTTTTCATGTTATGTGCCAGGATGCAATAAACACTCTTAAGGATGTACAGTACTTTTCCGTTGGTGTCTTGAATCTTTAGTAAATTAATTTCACTCAGTATTTCTTAACTTGTGACAATTGAGGATCGTCACAAACTGGGCATTATAGCAGCATTTTGCAGAAAAAAATTATCAAATAAAAAGAACATGAGTCAGAATAAGAAATATGGTTTGGCCATATATATCTGGTTTTACAGCACGAATGTTGTCATAGATTAGTTACAACTTGCTGGTGCATGCAAATGATGGAGCACACAATATTGTGCTGCAGTAGCGTTGTCGCTTCACAGTTAGATGTTGCTTGTTCGATTCTCAATTAGAGCGTCTTCTGTGTGTCGACATGCGTAAATGGGCGTTCCTTCGTTGAAGGTTGTGCGTTAGACCCGGCAAGCCAGTACGTAAAAATCTATTGCCAATCATTAGCGGACCGGAGTTCTGCTGTGGCGACCCCTAACCAGAATAAGCAGAAAGACACACACAAAACTGTCACATTCTTTTTCTCTCATGAGTACAGCCAAATCCTACAGTGAACCTGTTGATTGCCACCGCTATTCGCAGACTGTACAAGCAGAAGGGAAACAAACGTATGTTGCCATGTCTTTCTTCCAAATCAAATGCACAGACGCGCTCTTACCTATTGCCAGTTTAGAGTTCCTGATCTGCCTATTAAACATGTTTGAAATTTGGGACGCGCGTAAGCAAACTAAGGAAACCCATATGGACACAGTATGTAATGTAAATCAAACAGTCCGTACTGACGCACTATTACATTTCATAATATAACAAGATACCCGAACAAGAAAAAATATAGATTGAATTTATTCGGACAGTTAATTTCCTCACTGCCAATGTGCATGTTCCTAACAAACACAATTGTGAAAAATAAAGCGCCATATTTGTGTATTTACGGAAGCAACTGTTATTTGTGCCTATTTCCGCAAAAGCATTATAAAATCAGCCTACTGGAAATGTACTGATATAATATTACACACAATAACTTATCTGTACCTTCCTTGCTGAAAAGTCTGAAGTAGCCTATGAAAGCAAATGCAAATGCAAAACGTGCACATCCAGAACAGGAAACATTGAATTAATTTTCAGCCCCGTATGTAAACTTTATATGAGCTGAATATTTTAATACATTGCAGTCCATTCTTTTCAGCTCCTAGTTCATGCACCACTTAACCCCTGCCCGTAACACAGATGCACAAGAACTGTTATATGGGAGAAACCTTAAATGTTAATAAAGTGGCGGTATGAATTAGAAAACTTCCCTTGGTGTGATGGAATTTAACTACCAGGTATTATGCTTCTGCAAAACTTGTGTTTTCATGAGAGATGGTAAGGCATCCATACCAAATAAAAGAAAATGTATTGCAAAATAATTAACTTTAGGACATGGGGAAAAAAATTGCAGGAAGATCTGCACAGACAGTGTACAACTGTCGCACTGTAAAGAACATGGAGTAAGTCGTTTGCAGATTTCCTGCTTTGATAGCCATAAATGACTCGATTATTAGCAAGCAGAAGTATTATGTGGGTAACTCGCAGCATTTGATACTGCAGATAAATATCTTGCAGTTGTTTTTTTGCCAGTCAAGAGCATTATTTTTTTCCACCCTCCTTAAAAACGTAAAAGAATAAATAAAATAAAAATAATTGTTAGATAACGGGTTCCTGTACACGAACAAGAGATGAATGCTAGCTGGGCATTACTGTCAGGACTTCCTATGCAAGACAAGCACTGATCTGCTCCTCATTCTAGGGCACGCCACTTTTTAATAAATTCGTCCAGATTAAGTAACAAAAATATTACTAAAAGGGAAAGAGCACTGACACTGCATTCATAGCATTCACATTTAGATTATCTGTGTTCATTAACAGTTTCTGGAGAAGCCAGCAGAGAAGAATAGAGAGTGAATGGCAGACATATGCTTAGGTGCTACGCAAGTGGTGGCTTGGATTGCAAGAATCCGATTGGCTCCCACCACTTACTTTACCAACTTTTTCAGCCTATTTTAAAGTAAAATTTTAATGTGACCTTAATGTAAAAACACTCTGAATATTAAACTACATGGGGTAAATTACAAGTTCAGTTAAGATTTCTGCATGTTTTACATTAAGATCAACTACAGATCTGCACTAGAGTTTCTCGCCCTTTTGGAAGGCACGTGGGGGTAACAGCTTACAATTGTTATCTTCTCATGGCGCGCTCAGGTGTAAGCACAGAGGCGCTATGAGAAGGTACTCGGGGTTAATGAGTTAACATGATGAAACCTTACCATGATAGGGAGGCCCTTATGCTGAGTATTTGCAGTGGGTTGCAGGAGGAGTCTGGGGGAGATCTCCTCAGTGATGCTCAGACTGACACCTCAGTGGAAGGGGTAGCAATATCCCAGCAGCTATCTCCTACCCAGGTTCGAGAAATCCGAGCAGTGTTACAGGAGTTTGGGGACATGTTTATTGGGAAACCAGGGTGCACCCACCTGGTGCAGCACCAGGTGGATACAGGACACCAAAGGCCTATTAGGCAAGCCCCTTATAGGGTGCCTGAGGGAGTCAAACAGACTCTGAGGGAGGAGATACAGGAGATGTGGGAACTAGGGGTAATTCAAGAGTCCAACAGCCCCTGGGCCTCCCCAGTAGTGCTGGTGCCAAAGGAGGATGCCAGTACCAGGTTCTGTGTAGACTACAGGAAATAAAATAGTGACACAGAGCAAGATGCTTACCCCATACCTAGGACAGATGAGGCCCTAGAGCAGCTGGGTGGGACTAAGTATCTTACAACTATTGATCTTACCAAGGGTTACTGGCAGGTGCCCTTGACTCCCAGTGCTAGAGAGAAGTCAGCCTTTGTGACTCCTTTTGGCTTGTATGAGTTCACAAAGATGTCCTTTGGGATGAAAAATGCCCCAGCAACTTTCCAGAGGCTGGTAGATCACATCCTAGCAAGAGTAGCAGGGTTTGCCTCTGCTTATCTAGATGATGATGCCATCTACAGCCATTCCTGGCAAGAGCACCTTCCACATGCCAGGGAGATGCTGGGCAACTACAGAGTGCAGTGTTGACCATTAAGCCCAGCAAATGTCAGGTGGGTGTGGCAGAGATCTCCTACCTGGGACATAGAGTGGGGAGTGGTAAGATCAGGCTAGAACCTGCAAAAGGGGAAGCCATTCGGGCATGGCCTGCACCCATTACCAAAAAGCAGGTGAGGGCATTTTTAGGGACAGCAGGGTACTACAGAAAGTTAATCCCCATTTACAGTACCATAGCTGCTCCCCTCACAGACCTGACAATGAAAACCAGGCCAGGTAAGGTAGTGTGGACCACAGCATGTGTGCAGGCATTCCAGAAGCTTAATGAAGCTTTGGGAGGATCCCTTGTGTTAGCCAGTCCAGATTACAGTAAGGAATTTGTTTTGCGTGTAGATGCTTTGAACCATGGGGTGGGGGCTGTACTTAGCCAGATTTCTTTAGAGGGAGAAGAGCACCCAGTGGTTTATCTCAGTCGTAGGTTCCAATCCAGGGAGGAATGCTATGCAGCTGTAGAAAAGGAATGTCTAGCCATAGTGTGGGCACTGCAGAAATGTCAGCCTTATCTGTATGGAAGAAAATTCACTGTAGTGACAGATCACAATCCCCTAACATGGTTAAACAGAGCCAGCCAATAAATGCCAAGTTGCTAAAATGGAGCCTATGGTTGCAAGCATAGGATATGTCAGTGCAGCACCGCAGTGGGATTAGCAATGCCAATGCAGATGGGCTCTCAAAACAGGGAATGGGATAAGGTATACTCAGATAGACCTAACCTCTCAAGCATCGTTTCTCAAGGGTCACTTGAAAAACTAGCTTGAGTTCTCTGGGGGGGGGGGGGGTGAAGATATGTGAAGGCTGCCTGCCTAGCTAGATAGAATTTTGTAGATAATTCTGTCATTTATAAATATTAATGTAAGCCACAGGCTTGTTCTCTTAAATGTGAAAAGACTTAATTGGATATTGAACTGAAAAAAAGGTAACAGTTCACTCTGCTGTAAGAAAGCTGATAAATCAAGCATTGTGAAATTCTTTGATCTCAAACTCAGAGCCGAGATGTCTAGAGGGAGGCATTCTGCCTATTGTTTTGAGGCCAGAGTTAATGGCTAGAATTTACATGTATCATTTCTTTTATTGCTCTGGCTTCCTGACCAGCTGCAAGATCAAAAGGGCTATTAACCTCTGAGTTTCTGTTAGCCTGGGAACCAGAAAGAAATTACGTAATCCAAAATGAACCAGTGGTACTGTGTTATCAATTTAAGGGCAGAAAAAATGAGGGCATTTTAGCATTTGTCTTGAGAACATCCAACTCACCAGCACTCTGCCTGTGTTCTCTATGTACGTTTATTTTAGAACTGTTTTTTCTTAGATATATCTAGAAACTAGGAAGATTAGATTAGTTTTTTTCTGTACTGATGTCAGAACCTTTTTACTGTATTAAGTATTTCTCTGTGATCGCTGAACTCTTGACTAGAACTGTGTACTAAGAAGT
>NC_056751.1:242558056-242565520 GCF_019279795.1 Protopterus annectens
ACAGGGGCTACAGCTGTCAAATGCTTAGGCCTGTTTCTGCCTGCCACATATTGCATGCTGTCTGCATTTGCTCTGGAGCTTGCCGAAACCATGCTCTTACCACTTGCAAGCATATTTGTGTGCCTTTCTGTAACTTCATGAATTTGACAAATGTCAATAGTTTTGCTCAGCATTAAATCACTGTCATGAAGTAAAAGCTTTCTCACAGCAGCATTATTAATACCCCACACAAGCCTGTCCTTTATTAACTCATCTTTCAAGTCACCAAACTTATACATTTTAGCTTTATTTCTCGGGTTAGTAAAATAAGTTGCAAAAGTTTCTCCTTGCTTTTGCTGTCTTGTGTAAAACAAATGCCTCTCTAATGTAACATTGGTCTGGGGGTTGCACATTTCTCTAAATTTGTGCGTCAAACACTTGGGGTCTTCCCTTGATTCAGCCTTTACAATAATATGACGATTATCCCCTTCACCTTCATACACTGCTGGTGTGTATACAAAAGGAACAATCTCTTTCTACAGCCTCTGGCCCTGCTAGATCTAGCAAAATAAATGCCCTGGTATGTGCATCTTTATCTTGTATCTTGCTCAAATATTCTACAATTCTCTGCAATATTCTGATCAAATACAAGTAGTAGCAGTTTTTGAAAACCTTCTGCCATATTAATACATTTCAGTGAAGACTTCTGCCAGTATGCACGAACAAACACACGTACATATGCCTGAAATTTATGACAGTACTTGTAACTACGCCCAGTAGCACAAGCCTCTGTATAATTTCATTTTGCGAGATACATTTCTCAGGCACTGTAATACTCTTGAAATCATATCTTATCAGTGTAAGAAACATTTCAAATAAGTGCACTGTGCAAATAAACTGGGTGGAAGAAGCTCAGAGTAAGAAACATTTTGAAGTAATTGCACTTTAGGAATAAACAGTACACAGCAAACTGAAATTTCCTCAAAATGACTACTTTGCTAAACAACTCTGTATAGTGCAAGAAACACTCTGTAATGGCAGCACTCTATGAATAGACACACCCAGCACAAGAAACTTTTTGAAATGGCTGTATTTAACAGAACTTTATGAAATAGTGGCACTTTGAACAACAAACTCTTCGGAATAAATGCACAATAATAAACACACACTGTAAGCACTTTGAGATACTTCGAATAACTCTAGTTATACTATTCAGAGCTCCTATCAATGCGAAATACACAGTAATTTGCCAAAAAAACATGCAGTCACCTTGCTTTATTTATACTTAATGTGCCTTTTTTGCCCTTTATTATATTCATTTTGTTCATTTAATCTCTTTTCATGCCGATTATATTTTCTTGTGCTCTTTTATCTCTAAACATGCTTGTTTTACTTTAAACATACTTGTTTTGCAATTCTGAGGTAATTCTGAACCCTTTATGAGCTTTTCTGATGTTTGTTTTATCAAATATCTTAATTTCAAACATTTTGTTTAATTAATAAGCTTTTTCATACTTCTCTTTTGTTTAATAAATATTTTTGTGCTATTCGTTTGTTTAGTAATATGTTTTGTGCCCTTGAAATGCTCCGTTTTATTTTTCTTATAAAATAAATCGTTTGTGCACATTTTCATTATCTTTAATTCGTTTCTAGCCCTTTTTTACATTCAGTTCACTTAGTTCGCCTTCACTGTTAACCCTGCACCTCCTGGCTCTGAAAAGCAGTCTCTGGAATCCCTGTTCTGACACCATGTCGCTTGTCTAGTCGAGGTGAAGAAGACGAACATTGTGGGTTCTGTTCATGCAGCTTTATTATACACAAACATAAACATATATACAAACGAGTTGTTTCATGCATAGATGTTCACACTCTGGCTGTACTCACAAAATGGCACTGAAGCTAGCACGTGCCTGTTATTTATATGCAGGTTCAGGTCTTAGAAATGCTTCATAAAGGTACAACACATGTTATTCTACAAGAAGGATATCCATGCCAGAGGTCTGTAGCATTTGTGGAGCATTGATTAATGAGATCTGGATGATTCTGTGTTTGTCAGAAGTACAGAACAGATGGATTAATGAAATTAGGTAAGTTAGAGGTTGGAGGACAGCAGACACATTGTTCTTTTTTCAAAGGAGATTAAACATTTTACTTAAATTTAGAGGAGAGATTTGAGGCTAGGAAATATATATCAGTGGGCTTAAATTGAGTTGAATAGTACATGCTAATAGTCATACTGTGCCCTTCAGTCTGGATGAAAAATGCCTTAGTTCAGGTTCAGAGTAACTTTGAACCCCAACAATCACTTGATCCCCTGGAACATGGATTCTCTTGATAACATATTAACACAATTCTAGTTAACTTGCTATTAACTTCCTAAATTCAATATACATGCTGACTTGCATGTTGGATGTACCAGTGTGACCGAAGTGTCTAGGTTTCAAAAGGCTTAACTGGTCTACTGCCTAGCTGCACCCTATGAGCCTATTTATTTAAGAGCTGAACATGTGAAAGCAGTAAAAAATACAATGTGATGGAGAAGGTGAAAACAAACCTTGTTCTGACCAAGATGGCACATCGTGAAATTACTTCTATGCCAATTTACTAATTGACCAAGGCAGTGCAAAATTTCACTCATGAAAAAATGAGTTTAACTGGGCACGCAGTATTTCATATGATCATATATACAGAGATTTTTAATGCAATTATTAGGAACCAGTAAACTGGTGAAAAACTAAGCACACCACCAACGTCAAATGTATATAACACTCAGTAAGGCAAGACACAAAGCCAATAAAGGACTGCACCCTTGAGATAATGCCACAGTTCACTCCAACAGTTAGTAAAGAGCATTTTAATATAGATTAGTGCTTTCATTTCACTCCAGGAAACTTCATCAGAATAAAATTAAATTAACATCCAAAACCTTAAATAAGCAAACAGTTAATTTCATTGCTTAAAATCCATCTGACAAAAGACAAAATCCTTGTTCACATTGGTTGGCTAAAAAACTATTCATTATCTAATTAACACTTAAGGTTACCTTTCATGTTAGTTATAAATAATATAAAATATATACATTTTAATGTAATAAAAATTTTCTTAGACAATTGTTTTGTGCACATCAACACAATAAATAAAACTCTACTAGTATTATTATAAAATGTATTTTTATAACAAGGCTCTTAACTTCAGGGCTGGTCATATAGAAATATGATCATTTAAACTAGGACTAGAACAAGCATCCAGATTACGCTGCCATATAAGCTCCCAGTATTCTAAGATTGTTTCCCAGGCACCTCCCCTTTCAAAACATTTTACTTGTTCAATAGCCCAAAATTTGTAGTTAGCTTCATAGCATACATTGGCATGTCTAAACAAGGTATTAGTTTCCCTTTTCTTACAAATGTCATAAAGATGTTCATATATTCTTTGTTTTAGACATTGTTCAGTTTTTCCAATGTAATATGCATAGCATGAAGAACATGTGTCTTGCCTTACTGAGTGTTGTGAACATTTGCAATTATTAGGAAGTTGTACTGTCAAAGGAATTATTAGCAATTGTTAATGCCCACATGCTTTAACAATCTTCATATTCTTATATGTGTTAGAATACAGAGTGCATCAAAAACCATACACAAGAATCATGCAAATCTCCCTTATAAAGCTGAGCTGTAAATAATTTCTCTCTTCTAGTCCCTAAACTTTGGAAATCTCTGCCTCTGATCTTAAAATCAACAGCACCATCAGGTATACACAGACAATGGGCACCAGAATCCTGACTTCAATGTGTGTGTGTGTGTTTCTGTGTTTGTGCGTGGCTATGAGTCACACGAGTGTGTATACATGTGTATGTACAAGTTTGTATGAGTGTGTGTATGCAAGTGAATGTAAGTGTGTGAGTGTATGCCTGATTTATACATGACTGTGTGTGTGCAAGTCTCACAAGTATGTGTGAGTTTGTATATATATATATATATATATATATATATATATATATATACACACACACACACACACACACACATGCATCTGTGGTGGTGCTGCGGTAGCGTTGTCGCCTCACAGTTAGACGTTGCCCATTTGATTCTCAGTTAGAGCATCTTCTGTATGGCGACAGACATGAATGGGCGTTCCTTTGTTGAAGGTTGTGCGTTAGGCCAAGCAAGCCAGCATGTAAAAATCTACTGCCAGTCATTAGTGGACCGGAGTTCCACTGTGGCAACCCCTAACCGGGAAAAGCCGAAAGACACAAACAAACATATATATACAAATGCATGAGTCTGACTGAGTGCATACATAGGTACGAGCGTGTGTGTGTGTGTATGTGTGTGTGTGTGTGTGTGTGTGTGTGTGTGTGTGTGTTGGGGGGGTGCACCCTTGTACTTTGGTCACTGCAGAATGCATACCTCTCAACTATCCTTGATTTTTTAGAACTCCCCTGATTTCTCATAAAATTGTCTGTGTTTTTATGAAATTTTTGATTTTCATTAAATAACAGGATTGCGGACAAGTCAATAATGCCAGACAATAGTTTCACATCTCCTATTATTCAGAAAATGCATGTTGATGCAAAACCTGCTGTTCTATTAATTTTATGTGAATTAGAGTTATGTTAAAGATTGCCCCAAATTTATATCCTCATTATCTTTGCCTATGTCCAGAATTCTTGAGCAAAGAAGTTGAGAGGTATGGCAGGAACTATACCTCTCCACTGTGCCTGATTCTGCAAGATGTCCATGATTTTGCATCATCATTTGTGGCTTATACCTGATTTTCTGGTGCAGCACTGAAGATTAAAGTCAAGTCAATAATGCTAGACATTAGAGTTTCATAGTTATTTAGAAAATGCACGTTGATTGAAAACCGATAATATTAAAATATTGTCCTTGATCCCCCCCATTTGTTTTGGCTATGTCCAAAATTCTTGAGCAAAGAAATTGAGAGGTGTGCAAAGCCCCCCCCCCCATGTTTTTTATAAAAGTAAATTAAAAAAGCACATATATCCTGCTGTGAACAGTGTCTATATTTACCACTGCCTACATTTTTATCTGGTATACTGTCACAATTTACATACATAAATAAGTAAAACACATACCTGCAAAAGGAATCCTATACCATAGATCCACATGTCTACAATTCCCATCAGTCTGTAGTTAAATAACTATAAAGGTTGCTAGGAAAGCCCTGCAATCAGTTGCTAAGGGCATCCGTTCACACATGCTTAGACTGAACAGTTCTCAGTAATCTCTTGTTATAGTACTACATGACTAAAGCCTGTCAACTCACACTCCAATCAGTTGCTAAGGGCAGTCAATCACAGATGCTTAAACTACATAGTAATAGGACATGGGTTGGCTACCTATGAAATAAAAATTGCTGGCCACTGAACACATTTATGGATTCAAAGATTCATAGAACAAAGGTGTAGCTAGCTATTCTGGTTCCTGGTGCAATCTCCTGATCAGGCATCCCCTCAGCTTTAAGTTGAGGTGAAAAAAAAGAGTTCCTCTGCTCCTCTTCTCTCATCTTTCTTGACTAGAGCTCATTTGGAGTAAGTAGCAGCCATAGTTTGTTTGTGGAACCATTTGTTTTGTGGAGTTGTAGGAGATCAAGAAGGATCAGGTCATTAATAGTACACACTGCTAGACATAAATCACCAACAGGAGTCTATATGAGACACAGTACAGTAATAGGGTCTTCAGCCTACCTTGGACGCAGAGTTTTCAGTGTGGTGATCTTTTCAGTTAGGAATTTCTGAGGTCTTTGTAGATGTGTAATGTGTTTGGATATATGCATACCAAAAAAAAGCTCCTCTACTCCTCTCCTGTTTATAAATAAATACATAAATAAAGGGGAATTATATTCTTTAGTTGGTTTGATAAAGTAAAATACAGAGGAAAGATAAAGTATTTTTACTTGGGTGAGATACCTTTACTTATTAACTAGGCTAGAAAGAAAGAATTCCTGATTACTCCTGGCTTGCACGAAGTCTAAGAGTAGTGTAAGACTCCATCAGCCCTCGCGATCCAGGAACAGCCCGAAATTCCATGTAAGAGACCAGCTAAAACGTCTCTTACACGGAGTGGGCGTGGATATGCTAATCACATCACTTGCAGCCGAAAGGCATGCAAATGAGATAGATTAGCGATCCAGGAAGCCCAAAGCAGCCCGTGTAAGAGCCGTTTTAGCTGCAGAAATGTACTCAGTTGACAACTGAGTACGTTTCTGCAAAAAACACATTGGAGCCATGTCAGCTCCAAATAAAGGGTGCATATGTGTCAGACAGCATGCCAATGGCCAAATATGTGGCCATTGGCAAGGTATCCCAATGCAAATATGAGAAATAAATATTTTTTTTTTGGCAATCACCGATGTTTAAACGCAGCGCAGCCCCGCGCAAATGGGCTGCGCTGTATAAAACATAAAAATGTGGGTTTCATGCAATACATAGATTTACAATGCAAGGACCAGCAGACCAAAAACAACATGGCCACCGTTTAGTGGTTGCTAAGGGGGGAAGCTGAGTCTAAGACATGTAACTAAGCATTAGTAGGCAATCTGATGTAAATGAGTGTTAGGATACTGAATTCCACTGTCACATAGCAAATTTAGCACATTCTGAGTAGTGTAAAAGATACATAAGGGGGAGGAATAGAGTAGGAGATAGGTGACATCACAGGGGGGAATGGCAGAAAGAAATGCAGTTCATTGGAGTTCAGTGTTACATGACAGATGTCAGACACATATCATGGAAAGAGGAGTGCCACAAGATAAGCATGGGAAAGTCAAGAAATGGAAGGTGTACACTGTTGCTTACACCAAAGTTTCTTGCTGGGTGTGCATGCGCACGTGTGCGCACCATAAGGCACGAGTAGGGCAGTGTGTGCGCATGTAAGGCAGACTGAGCATGTGGGAGCCCGTTGGCAGACTTGTAAGACTGTTTGCACTGGTGTGCGCATGTTTTAACCCGAATAAGAAGATTCTAAACCGTGTAAGCATGTGTGCACGTGTGTAAGCCACTGTGAGCGTGTTTCTGCTGGTATGCGTGTTGCTCCCCCCTGAGGAAACAGAAAGGAAAAAGGAAGCAACAGAATTAGTAGGAAGCAAGCAGGGAATACCGCTGGAGCTAGCAGGTGAAAACAATTAGAAGCAGGCAATTACACAGGCAGAATAGTAGCTCAGCCAAGCACTTAAAACTCTGCAAACAGCAGTGCAGGATGTTTCTCTCAAGAGACACTGCAAGACAGGAGTAAGCTATTAGAAGTGAAAACTGAAAAAGCTGAACTCAGGGCAGAAATGCTAGGGGCTGCCATAGCTGTCATAAGGAGACATAGGCTACTTGCTGAGGGTGGTGACAATGCAAATGGTGCCAGACAACCCACAGTGAGGAGACGGAGAAGAGTGTACAGGCCCAGGGTCACCTACCACGGGTTACATGAGCTGGAGATAGTAGAGCGCTATAGAGTGGACAGAGACCTCCTG
>NC_056751.1:242566020-242571020 GCF_019279795.1 Protopterus annectens
GGCCTAAAAACTCTTCACATGGAGGTAATGGGGGAAGGAGTAACCGGACCCCAGGATGCGCACAAAAGCGTCAGTAAATTTTTCCACATTTTAAATATAGGGGATAATTTTCGATATTTTATTCATATAAATGGAGTGGCGTAAACAGTATGAAGCGATTCAAAGCGTTCTTGGCACGGTTCCTGACCACCTGGTCACACAGCGGTAAATCTTGTAACTTCTTTGAAGAAAAAATGCATGACTGGACTGTTTTGATTTTTACTGCTATAAAACATATTTGTTAGAATGTTTTGCTAACACCTGAAACGCAGGAAAGTTTTATGTTACAGGACGAAAGGCAGATGTGAAAATGTATGTGAATATGTTGTTGAACTGAGCACTTATTTCATAGCTGGGTGAGGGATGTCAGGTCACCACTTTTGAAGGGCTGGCAGACCTTGGTGTTGGTAAAAAGCCTTTTAGCACTTTGCCAGAGTGACATGTGGATTCGGTTAGCTGATGCGTTACCAGGAGGAGTTGGGATGAAAGGAGACTCCATAACGGCATAAAGCGGGGTGGGCAGCCCTGCACAGGAAAGGGACCCCTAGTACTGGTCATGGGACTAAAGGAACACATGGTGTGCAGCACAGACTGCCCCAACAGAATCTGCCAGTAGCAGGGGAAGCCACTAGTCCAAGTACACGTCCAGGAGCTAGAGTTACCAAGCTTGTATGTAAACTGGGGGGCCATGTGGCATACAGGCACCACAAAGGCAAAGGTGTAGAAACCAAAGGTGAGAAAGCCAGGGTGTGGAAAGACAAATGCCAATGGTGGCTGTCTTGAGATGGGTCAGGGTATGGAACTACCATCCTGCAGATGTCCTGAGAGGGACGGACGGATGAGGCAGTACAGTATTTATGTGCAGTTAAATGCAGTGAGGCTAAAAGACAAAGCATGGGTCTGATAGCCTGGGGAAGACCCAGACAGACTGCATACCTGCAGCCAGGACTGCTGAGGTGGTTACTTTTAGGGAGTGAGCGCCGCCTGTAGCAGTAAGACTGAAATTTTGTTTCGCCAGTTGCTGTTGTTTCGATGTTCCCTGGATGTGGCAACTGCAGAGGTGAGTAGTAGCACTAAGGCTGACAGGTGAGGCACCGTTGTCAGAGGATGCCAGACTTCCTGTAGAAGGGGAGCTGGGAAGGGCTACAAGGGAGAGATTCTGAGACAGCCCAGCTTTTCCTCGGTGACCCCACATTGCAAGGCTCGAGGCAGGTAGTTAGGGAGGCACCTGATTTCAAGGAAGGGGAATCTGCATATCAGAAACAAAGGGTTACTGTACAGAGAATGGACCGAGGAAGCGTTGAAGATGAGAGAGTTACAGCAGTTGGTAGCCAGAGCTATCATCTGAAAGCTTCTAGCCATGGCTCCATGATATTCCCTTTGCATTTGCAGGGCATAAAACACACAAAGAGGCATTACAAAACTCTATTGGCCTGGAATTTCCAGTGAGATGTGCAACAGGGTACTGCAGGACCAGAGAAAAGGTGTTGGCAAGGCAGGAGACAAGGTGAGAGCTCTTTGATGCCTTTGCCTATGATTGAGGAGAGCCATTTCAGAGGGTAGCTATGATATTATGGGTCCCTCTGAGTACCCCAAGTTCCACAGGGAAAAAAAAGTATATCCTAGTGATTGTAGATTATGCTACACTCCATACCTGAGGCAGTAGCTTTGTCCCCCATTGAGGCAGAGAAGGTGGAAAATGCTTTGCTAGAGATTTCAGCAGGGTAGGTTTCCAAAGGAAATACTGCCTGACAGAGGTGCCACTCCCCCATGTCAGACCTGCTGGCTTGTCTGTAGAAGTCCCAGGAGGTGAAGCACATGAAGACCAACCCCTACCATCCCCAGACTACTGGTCTTGTTGAGAGGTTAAATCCCCTTACAATCAAGTCCATGCTACGACATTTGCAGATCAGTTTTAGGAGGGATTGGGATTGTAAATGTTTGCCCCATCTGTTATTTGCTTACAGAGGGTTCCTCCAGGAATCCACAGGCTTTTTCACCCCTTGAGTTGCTGTATGTAAGCATAGGTGAGGGGACCCTGATTTAATTTGAGATGAGTGGAAGGTGAGTGAGTTCACAAGGAGTCTGTTGTGGTGACATGTCCTGAACCTCAGACAAGGCTCAGGGGAACTCATGGGCCTGGCTCCAGGAGAACCTGGGCAGAAGCCCAACAACAGAAAAAGGTGTGGTATGACAGGGAATGCTCGAAAGCTAGAGAGCATGCTGTAGGCAACAGGTGATGATTCTCATTCTGTCAAGTCACAACAATTTGCAAGCAGCTTGAGGGGAACCTACAAAGGTGGTAAGAAAGGTAAGGATGTTAATTACATGGTGGAAGTGCTAGGGTGGCAGATGGCAGGGGCAATAAATTGTACCATGTTAACATGTGATGAAATCTTACCATGATAGGGAGGCCCTGTGCTGAGCATTTTGCAGTGGATTGCAGGAGGAGTTTGAGGAGATCTGGGGATCGATCTCTCAGTGAGGCTCGGGCTGACACCTCTGGTGGAAGGGGTAGCACTGTCCCAGCAGCTATCTCCTACCCAGGTTCGAGAACCGGAGCAGTGCTGCAGGAGTTTGGGGCATGTTCACTGGGAAACCAGGGATACCCACCTGGTGCAGCACCAGGTGGGATACAGGACCCCAAAGGCCTATCAGTAGGCATCACTGCCCTTGGCGCCTGAGAGAGTCAAAACAGACTCTGAAGGAGGAGGCAAGAGAGATGTTGAACTAGGGTGATTCAAGAGTCCAACAGTCCCTGGGCCTCAGTGGTGTGTTGGTGCCAAAGAAGGATAGCAGCAACAGGTTCTCGTGTGGGATTACAGGAAATTAAATATTCACAGAGTCAGATGCTTTACCCCATGCCTAGGACAGATGAAGCCCTAGAGCAGCTTTGGTAAGCAAGTATCTTACAACCATTGATCTTACCAAGGGTTACTGGCAGGTGCCCTTGACTTCAGTGCTAGAGAGAAGTCAGCCTTACGAATTTCTTTGGGTTTGTATGAGTTCACAAAGATGCCCCTTTGGGATGAAGAATGCTGCAGCGACTTTCCAGAGACTGGCAGATCATATCTTAGCAGGAGCAGGAGGGTTTGCCCCTGCCTGTATTATATTATCTACAGCCATTATCTCTGGCAAGAGCACTCTGTGCATGTCAGGAAGATGGGTCAGACTACAGAAGGTAGGGTTGACTCATTACAGAGCAAATGTCAGGTGGGAATGGCAGAGGTCTCCTACCTAGGACATAGAGTAGGGAGTTGTAAGATAAGGCCAGAACCTGCCAAAGTGGAGCTATTTAGCCATGGCCTGCACCTGTTACCAAAAAGCAGGTGAGGGCATTCTTAGGGACAAAGCAGGGTACTGCTACAGAAAGTTTGTTCCCACTATAGTCCCATAGCCAGCCCCCACTGACCTGACAATGGAAGAACAGGCCAGATAAGGTAGTGACCCCAGCATGTGAGCAGGCATTTCAGAAGCTTAAGGAAACTTTGGGAGGACCCCCTGTGTTAGCCAGTCCAGACTATAGCAAAGACTTTGTTGTGCAGGTGGATGCTTCAAATTATGGGTGGGGTTGTACATAGCCAGATTCTCTTCAGAGGGAGAAGAGCACCGGTGGTTTATCTCAGTCATTGGTCTAACTCAGGGAGGAATGCTATGCAGCCAGAAAAGGAATGCCCAGCTTGCTAGTGCTGGCACTACAAAACTTCAGCCTTATCTGTATGGAAGAAAATTCACTGTGATAACAGATCACAACTCCTAACATGAGTTAAACAGAGCCAGTCAAAAACGCCAAGTTGCTAAGAGGGAGCCTGGGGTTGCAAGTATAATATGTCAGTGCAGCACCACAGTGGGAGTAGTGTCGCCAATGCAGAGATGGGCTCTCAAGACAGGAATGGGATGAGGGCCACTAGATAGATCTGACACTTCAAGCCATGTTTCTCAAGGGGCACTTAGAAAAACTTGGCTTGAGTTCCCCTCGGGGAAGAGATGTGACACTGGGGAGAGATGGGCTAAGGCCAAGCAGCCTAGTCAAATAGAATTTACTTGGCGGCAATTCTATCAACTGTATAAATAAATGTAAAATACAGGCTTGTGTTTTTAAATGTAAGAAAACACTGTGAAATGTGGAACTGCAAAATATGTGACAACATTGCAGATCTGATGTTTCCTTAATACCTAGATTTGTGTATTCTCCTTTCTGCACCGTGACAGTATGCACAACAATGTTGTATTTAAGAATGTTATTAAGTGGACAGTCCTCCGATGTCCAGATTATGTTGAGAAAATAATATACTGACATGGAACTATCGGAACTCCTCAGAAGTGGCCTACCTAGAGGCTACACAGACAATGAAATCAGTCCTATTTTTTCCTCATGAGGAGAGCTGCATCAATACTGCAAGACCTTATTTTGGCACTAGACGTAACGTAGTTTCACCATTGAGAACCAGAACTTCTGGTTTAGCTATTGTTTTCCCTTTTAGTAGTAATGTAGGTTTGCAGGATGTTGTCCGCATCATTACTGGCATATATTACAATTGGATACTCAAATGAGTAAGTATTTAGGGGATACCCCCTCCTTTACTTTTAAAAACAAGAATAGTTTGAAACAACAATTATGCTACACAAATCTAGGTATTAAGGAAACATCAGATCTGCACACAGGCACTAGGAAGTGTGGTAATTGTTCCCAATGCATTTACATTGATGAATCCAGGTTTTACAGGAATCCGGACATATATATATATATATATATATACATATATATATATACACACACATAATAATTTTTTTTAAATTAGAACCCATCTTGTATATAAAACTAACTAGGCTTGGTTCCTAATAAATCAATTAAATCATCATTCACTAATATAGTGTGCCAATGCTTATTCATAATCTCCTTGATATAATTGCTATAGGGGCCATATTCAATAATACATGATCTACTAGAAGCATCAGAA
>NC_056751.1:242588520-242621020 GCF_019279795.1 Protopterus annectens
TTTAAAGAGAATGGAGAAACAAACAGAAACATCATGAAAAAATGAAGACATAGGTATATTTTGTAGAGGCATTTATGAAGACCCCCACTGAACTTAACAAAGATGTGAAATGTGGAGAAGAGTTAAAAGAAACTGTAAGAAGCTTTCATACAGAGGATATGAAATGGGAGGAAGTAACATGCATTAACGTCTTTCAAAAAAGATGTAGCCTAAACTATGAATTACTTACATGCAAATACCAAATGGATGCCAAATGTGGTTAACTATAGGAAAAATGATATTCCTCCTTAAGGGTGTACTTGCATGCTGCCGTAAGAACCAATTACTTAACCTTATGACAATATAGAAATTATACACTAGAAGGATGAAGACAAAGTTTATAGCCATCTAGTGTGATGTGAGGAATTTCAAGCTATACCAGGAGAAGCAAGGCAGTGGATGTGTAACATATGTCAGCACAGCTACCTGGAATTTTGTAAAGAATTATATGTCATTTGTATATCAAACTGATTTGCACAGATACGTGTGTTGAAAAGTGTATTTGTAAAGCTGCTTGTGTTGAAAATGTATCAGTGTGTCCTGTTGTGCAGAAAAGAAATATACATGCATATCAGACTGTATTGTAACTGATTAAATGCATATGTTTTAACAAAGGATGCTGGAAGAGAAGAAGTTAATCTCAGTCCAGCTACCTTTGAAAAACAGTAAAAAATTAAACTACTTAATTTTGGGCCATAAAGATTGTATCTTAAGTTCTGATTGCAGCCAGAGACAAAATGTCTGGGAAAACAAGTACTAGGAAGCCTTCTGTATTGTCTCAGATAACTAATTGCTACTCTGGAAGAGTTTTATGGTTTTTGACTTCTAGAAGCTGCAACAGATCTTAGCAAGCTATATGTGTGTGTGTATCATTGAAACACACATGCTAAATTCTTGCAGCTTCTAACCAAGGAGGTAGCATGGGAACCAGAAGTCAGATGACCAGATGTATGTGATGTCATTCTGTAATCCATCACTAAAATGATGTTTTAGTACTAGTTGAGACTGAAATCATAGAGCTCTCTGTTTTTGGAACATAACAAAGAAGGACCCCCCCCCCTCACCTATTTCATCTTGCCTTACTCTAGTAAGTGAGCCAGGGACTAGTAATTCTTTAGAACAGTCAAGAAAAGCAGTGAGATTAGTTAAGTACTGTTTTTCTGTATCTGTGTGAATCTATTCATCTGTGTTATTTTAATATTTCCTGTGGTTGTTGAAACTCTGGTGTTTATTGTAAATAAATATTTAGTATTTTCATGTTCTTTTATTGTTTATTATTAAAGATATTTAAACTTTTCATTGTGGCTGGTCATTTAGAGAATATTTTAAACTTAGAGACTACTTACACCTATTTTCTGGCTCTGTGGCCACTTCTGAAAGGCTTACTGCATTAAAAATACAAAAAGTGCTGAGAATTGCACCAGGATACTCCAACACATGAATGCAACAAATATAAACACTGTTCTTGAAGCAAAGATAATTTATTTAATGAAACACAATACTTGTAAAGTGCTTTTCGTCCCACTAAATAGTGGGACTTCTTCAGATAAACAACTGTTCTCAACTGCTGTTTAAATAACCCTGTTCTACATTTGATAGGACCACACATAACTGATGCAATTAAAATCAAAGTTACAGTTGGTGGTTTAAATTAGTAATTAAAGCAAAAGGTGCGGGCGCAGGCATTAACACTGTGTGCAAAACCGTCATATAAGCATAACACGATGTGTTCAAAAAATCGAACACATGATTTAAATTGTTCTAACACCCACAAATATTAAATAATTCTTAAATTTACTGTGTGAAATATTGTTTACTATATATATATATATATATATATATATATATATATATATAGCAGCTGCGGCAAAAGAGCCATTCATAAAAGGTCACCAGCAGATAAAAGACCACCTTGATGTATTACAATACATACATGTTATACAATTCAATATAAATACAAGATACACATTTTACATATAAAAATATATAAAAACATAAAAATCAATAGTATGTGTCTGAACAACTAGTTCATGTTCCCACAAAGTAAAGGGATACACACCTTCAAGTTTTGTGGTGTAAACAACAGATGTAATAAATATATATACATTTAATAAATATTAGAATACACATTTTACCTATAAAAATGTCCATGGCCACTAAGAGAGACACAGCCACTGACAAAATAATTGTGAATCCTGCAGTGGCTAAAGATGAACAGTACTTGCTTAGGCAGTCCACTCCAGTTAAGGACTTGGGAGGGACCCCATTCCAAATGCCTTTGGCCAGAGTTCACCTCAACTGGGAGGGTGGAAAAGGAATCAAGGAAGTAGGGGTGTTTGAGGATATTCTTGCAGTTGTCTTGATAGGGATTGATTTTGCTATTGCACTACCTTGTTTGCATGCAGTTACATGTTGTCAGGCTTGGAGACTGGCATGTAGGTCTGGTATCTTGCTGAGACCCAGACAGACCCCACACCTGAAGCCAGGGCTGGTGAGGTGGCTATTTCAAGGAGGGAGTTACCATGTAGCAGTGAGCCTGAAGGTGACCCACAGCTGCTGGGAGGTACTCATGTTCCCTTGGACAGAGTGACTGCAAGGACAGATGTGAGTGGTAGTTATGCTAGGAGAAGTGGGGTAGTGGATGTGTTACATATACCAGCACAGCTAGCTGGAATTTTGTAAATAATTATGTTATTTGTATATCAAACTGATTTGTATTGATAACAAAATCCACCAATAAACGTCACCAACTATGAACAAAAACCACATGGCTCCATGGTAGGATGAAACAACAGTCTTTATTAAAGGTAACCCAAAAGGTTTTACGTCACAGTAAACCACCTTAAAAACTTCCTTGAAAACTTGGTACTTCCTTGTTGTACTGGTAGTACAGGTGAACAAATACCAAACGTTTCAAGTGTGTTTTCAAAAAGCTTATATAAAACTAGCTGGTGTGTTTACACACTGTGTATGTCCATCAAGTCAAAGCACACTTGGCCATGAAAAAAACTTTTCTTAAAAACAGCTGTACACATGTAAAAGCCAAACAATATAAAAAGCTGGTATATTTAAATAGTTCAGTACCTTTTCCTTGAGTAATGCCAAGTTGAAGCACAGTCCCAGGTGTAAACTGTCAGTACACTGCCATGAAAGTTCCAATGGAGTGACTGAAAAAGCATCCACATTGAGTCAAACAGTCAAAATAGCCACATGGTAGCAAATTCAAAAAGGCAAGATGCTTTTAAGAAGTTAGTCCAGCAAAGGTGTTTCTTTAAGTTGTAGAACTTCTTTCACGTTGTAAAAACCAACAGGTAGATGAAACCAAACAGAAAAAAGTACTTGTACACTTGAAGGTCTTCCAGCAAAATCGCTGGTGAAAAGAAAAGTCTATTTCTTACCCCAAGTGTAAACTGTCAGCACACTGCCATGAAAGTTCCAGTGGAGTGACTGAAAAAGCATCCACATTGAGTCAAACAGTCAAACCAGCCACATGGTAGCAAATTCAAAGAGGCAAGTTGCTTTTCAAAAGTTAGTCCAGAAGAGATGCTTCTTTAAATTGTAGAACTTCTTTCACGTTGTAGAAACCAACAAGTAAATAAAACCGAACAGAAGAAAGTACTTGTAAAGCGCTTTTCATTCACTTCAGTAACTGAACTTCCTCAGACAAGTTTTTAATGATTTGTCACAGTTTAAAAAGAGCTCCTTTTGGTTAATTAACCTATCAGAGCTGGCAATTATTTAATGCACCCAGTAAATTTAAAGTTATAGTACATATAATTCACAACAGTATCTCAAATATTAAAGGCTGTATCCTTAGGTTACACTAGACCATGTTAATGTGAATCAGAAATTAATATACAAAGTTGTATTCCCACCAGTAGTACCCAACATTCGTTCTCTATCTTTGTTTAGTGGTAACTGTAAGACAAAGTTCAGGTTACAAAACCTATTATAGTATGAAATGCAAAATCCCAAAGCTGTGTAAAAAGTCCACTGTAAAAAACAGTCTTATTGGAATCTGCAAAACTAAACACAAGTAGAATAGTTTAACTTGTGTGTACATATATACACTCAACTTTATTTACTAATATGGATGGAAAAACTGCACTGTCAGTGTTCAGTCCCTTAGTTGTCACATAATGAGTAATTAATGGAAGCTCCAAAAGTAAACGTATATAAATGTGCCCCATTATCTGTATAAACTTTTAATTTTTAGTATACAAGCTATACTGCAACTGTCATTTAAGCCAGGTTCCTGGTGCGCATTCAGCCTAAGTTGCCAGTTTAGTTCACTTTTTTCTAACAAAAGTTTTATTAAGCATACATCAGTTCCATTTTTGTTCCCTATAGTACTTGCAACCTGTGAAATAATTCTGAATTTAAAGAAGTGGCCTGCGCTTCGTTCACAATGTTGTGCTAGTGCATTATTAGTGTTCTTTTTACTAATGGCGTATATGTGTTCATATATCCGGTCCCGCAACCTACGGTCGGTTTTGCCCACATAGAATGCTTGACAACATTGGCATTCTGCAAGGTAGACCACACTTTTAGTGTTACAGTTGTATGTACCCCTAGTGAAAAATGTCTCACTCCTGATTTTAAAATAGTTCCCAGTAACTATGTACTTACATTGATTACAGCTACCACAACTACGTGTGCCTCCGGGTCCTTTGTTATTGTAGTCATAATTCCTTTTTTCCAAAAGCTGTTTAATATTTTTTCCTTTTCTGAAACTAATACAGGGATATTCCCCAATTTTGTCAAAAATCTCCTTATTTAAAGAAAGGTAATACCAACATTTACTCACCACTCTTTGTATGTCACTTGCTATAGGTGTGTATGTAAAAGTAAATGCTAGCTGGTATTTACTTGAATTAACCTTACCTTTCCCTATTAAATTTACTTTTGTACATCCAGTATTGGATGTGTTAAGTTCATCATCTACAGGAGGTAATTCCACTGTACTGCCCATGGTGTTATTAAATGATTTAAGACAATTAAGAATAGGTCTATAAGTCCCTGTAGTTCTTTTTCTTATAACCTCCTCAAAAATATCCTTCAAAAAGTATCCAGGGTACCCCCTACGCATAAACATTTGGAATAGAAGGTCCATTTCCTGCTCAAAGTCCTCCTCAGATGTCACCATCCTAGCTGCTCTCACTAATTGATCTTTAACCACAGATTTTTTCTGGTATAGTGGGTGTTCGCTGGAAAAATGTAAAAAGGAGTTTGAGTAAGTGGCCTTTCTATAGATCTTAGCAGTATACCTCCTATTCATTGTATCTTTACGCAGATCAATATCCAAGAAGTTAATCCCACACTTTTGGTAGTTGTGTGTAAATTTAAGAAAGGGGGTTGTGTTGTTGAGGTATTCCACAATTTTCTCCGCTTCTCTCTGGTCACCCTTGAATAGGAGAAAAATGTCATCTAAAAATCTCTTGTAAACCTTTACCTTTCTAAAGTACTCATGGTTAAAGGCAAAGTTAGTCTCCCAATATGCCATGACCAGGTTAGCAAAACTAGCCCCTGTAGGTGTCCCCATAGCTACTCCGATTTTTTGTAAGTATACCTTACCATCAAATTGTAAATAGTTGTTTTGCAAAATGATGTCTAAAAGTTGTTCAACCAGTAAGGTTTCATTGTCGGGTGCTCCCTTAGACCTCATGTGTTCGGTTACCCATTCCACTCCAGTGTTATGAGGAATGCTGGAATATAAATCGCAGACATCCATTGATAAAAAGTTATAGTCCTCCTCATATTTAATTCCATTAATTTCTTCTAAAAATGACCAAGAATCCTTACAAATTTGGTTCTCTTTTTGTACGTATTTGGTCAAAATTGTGTCTGCCAATTGTGAACATGGGTAAGTAATTGACTGTCTACCATCCACTAAGGATCTAAGTGGGGGATCCTGTATGTCTTTATGGATCTTAGGTATTCCAAAAATTTGTGGTGTTCTTGGGGCAAGAAGGGTTAGGTAGTTTAATATTTTAGTGTCAATTAGTCCATCTATGAACAAGTCATTTAGGAACATCTTAATCTTGTTGTAAGCAATATTCATCTCATTAGTGCTAACTTCTTCGTATGTCTCTTTTTCCAAAATAGTAGTCATCTTCTTAGCATAGTGAGCCTTATGCATAACAACAAGGCCACCTCCCTTATCCAGCTTCATAGCCCTAATGGGAAGTTTACAAAAGGATGTAAATAAGTCCCTTTCTTTAGTGGTAATGTTGCTAGTCCACCTTTGTTTGTTGAAGTTACAGACCACCTCTCTGATTTCATTTTCACACATTACTTCAAACAAACCAATAAAAGGATGTATAGGTGGGTTGTAAGTACTAGTGACTTTCAGTTCGTTATTGCTATAAGAAGAGTTATAAAGTTATAAGAGAATAAAACAGTAAGGTTTAACTTCCTAGTAAAAAGTTTCAAGTCCACCAGGAGGTCCGCAATATTGCACCTATCGGTAGGAATGAAAGTGAAACCCTTGGCCAAAAGGTCAACCAATTCTGGCTCTAAAGTAAATGAAGTATAATTATAGATTGTGAAGTCTTTTTCCTTATTTGTAACTAAAATACATGGTTTCAGTTCCTGTTCACATAACGTCGAGTATTGTATCTCCTTTGAGGTTGATACTGTGTTTTGGGTGTCCAGTTGCCCCCCCCCTCCCCTTGTAGTTTTTTGAATGTTGATCATGTTCACTATTTTCACAATTTGTATTAGGGTTAAAGTTATATGTATTTTTTGGTCGAACCACTTGTTGTCCCATGTTTTCACTCCCATTAGAGTTTCCTTCCAAAATTGTGTCTTCATAAGGTAGGCTATTAGTCACCTCAGCATAACTGCCCATGTTATTTCGACCTATAGTGTGTGTTTCCTTTGCTTGTGTTTCCCCTTCATTCCGGTGGAACCTCCCTTGGGTGCCTCTCCTTCCAGTGTACGGTTGTTGGTTAGGTGGCTTCTTATATGCGTACCCCTCCCTGTATGCTTTTAGGTCCCTTTGCAATTTACCAATCTTTACAGTCCTAAGCTTTTCTAGTTGATGTGCAATAGTAACAAATGACCTGTCATAGTCGTATTGAAAATGAGGAAAAAACACATCCTGTCTAATGACCTCCTCTAGTAACTTAATTTCATTTGTTAGTTCCTTAATTGATAATTCATAATGTTTGACCATTGTGTGTAATAATTCTAAACCTTGTCTGTTGAACAAGTCAATTAAGTCCCTATGAAACTGGGACCCCTCTATCAGTCCAGATGGATAAATACAATGTCTAAGTCCCTTAGGGACCACTTTTTCCTTAATACATTTGTTTAAATAATTCACTTCTAACTGTAGTTTTTTCATTTTAAATAGTTTATAGTCAAACTGTTTAAGCCTGTCTACCAGTGCATCCTCACAGTGGTCAGCGTTTTCTATATTCACATTTACATTTTCTACATTAACATCAAAAGTTAAATCACTATTTAACCAATTTAAAATGTCCACATTTGTTTTATGACCAACCTGTGGTTTGAATACAGTAGAGGTTGCGTTGTTTTCCCTTGTAGGTAAAGGACTTTGTAGGTTATCATCTGCACCTCCATCCTGGTTACTTTCATGCTGTTGTTGCCAGTCGCCCCGGTTTCGATTGTTGATTGTATTAAAGTTCTCCTTGGGGGAGTTATTACTGGCAAAGTCTGACTCCTGTTGCTGTGCAACCTGGTCTACCTTAGCTATTAGTTTATCCAGTCTTTCATTCATAAGTTCTAATAGTTGTGTTAGGTTACCCTTCTCAGTGTTGTCACTGAGCGTAGATTCATCCATACTTCGGGTGCGTCGGTGTTGGAGAAACAAACAACAAAATCCACCAATAAACGTCACCAACTATGAACAAAAACCATATGGCTCCGTGGTAAGATGAAACAACAGTCTTTATTAGTTATAAAAAAGTTTGCTCAAGGTAACCCAAAAGGTTTTACGTCACAGTAAACCACCTTAAAAACTTCCTTGAAAACTTGGTACTTCCTTGTTGTACTGGTAGTACAGGTGAACAAATACCAAATGTTTCAAGTGTGTTTTCAAAAAGCTTATATAAAACTAGCTGGTGTGTTTACACACTGTGTATAAGTCCATCAAGTCAAAGCACACTTGGCCACGAAAAAAACTTTTCTTAAAAACAGCTGTACACATGTAAAAGCCACACAATATAAAAAGCTGGTATATTTAAATAGTTCAGTACCTTTTCCTTGAGTAATGCCAAGATGAAGCACAGTCCCAGGTGTAAACTGTCAGCACACTGCCATGAAAGTTCCAATGGAGTGACTGAAAAAGCATCCACATTGAGTCAAACAGTCAAAATAGCCACATGGTAGCAAATTCAAAAAGGCAAGTTGCTTTTAAGAAGTTAGTCCAGCAAAGGTGCTTCTTTAAGTTGTAGAACTTCTTTCACGTTGTAAAAACCAACAGGTAGATGAAACCAAACAGAAAAAAGTACTTGTACACTTGAAGGTCTTCCAGCAAATTCGCTGGTGAAAAGAAAAGTCTATTTCTTACCCCAAGTGTAAACTGTCAGCACACTGCCATGAAAGTTCCAGTGGAGTGACTGAAAAAGCATCCACATTCAGTCAAACAGTCAAACCAGCCACATGGTAGCAAATTCAAAGAGGCAAGTTGCTTTTCAAAAGTTTGTCCAGAAGAGATGCTTCTTTAAATTGTAGAACTTCTTTCACGTTGTAGAAACCAACAAGTAAATGAAACCAAACAGAAGAAAGTACTTGTAAAGCGCTTTTCTTTCACTTCAGTAACTGAACTTCCTCAGACAAGTTTTTAATGATTTGTCACAGTTTAAAAAGAGCTCCTTTTGGTTAATTAACCTATCAGAGCTGGCAATTATGGAAAAGGAAGCAAGGAAATAGGGGTGTTTGAGGATATTCTTGCAGTTGTCTTGATAGGGATTGATTTTGCTATTGCACTACCTTGTTTGCATGCAGTTACATGTTGTCAGGCTTGGAGACTGGCATGTAGGTCTGGTATCTTGTTGATACCCAGACAGACCCCAAACCTGAAGCCAGGGCTGGTGAGGTGGCTATTTCAAGGAGGGAGTTACCATGTAGCAGTGAGCCTGAAGGTGACCCACAGCTGCTGGGAGGTACTCATGTTCCCTTGGACAGAGTGACTGCAAGGACAGACGTGAGTGGTAGTTATGCTAGGAGAAGTGGGGTAGTGGATGTGTTACATATACCAGCACAGCTAGCTGGAATTTTGTAAATAATTATGTTATTTGTATATCAAACTGATTTGTATTGATGTTTATGTTGAAAAGTGTATTTGTAAAGCTGCTTGTGTTAAAAATGTATCAACAGTGTGTCCTGCTGGATGGAAAAGAAATATACATGTATAGCAGACTGACTGTATTGGAACTGATTAAATGTATATGTTTTAACAGGGAGTACTGAAAGAGAAAAGAGTAATCTCAGTCCAGCTAACTTTGATAGTAAGAAATTAAATTACTTAATTTAGGCCATAAGGATTGTATCTTATACTTCTGATTGCAGCCACAGACAAAATGTCTGGGAAAACAAGTACTAGGAAGCCTTCTGTATTGACTCTAGCAGGGAACTAATTGCTACTCTGGAAGACTGGAAGTGTTTTATGGTTTTATGACTTCCGGAAGCTGCAACAAATCTTAGTAAGCTCTATGTCTGTGTATTATTGACACATGCTGAATCCTGGCAGCTTCTAACTGAAGGAGTAGCATGGGAACCAGAAGTCAGATGACCAGATGCATGTGATGTCATTTTGTAATCCATCACTAAAATGATGTTTTAATACTAGTTGAGACTAAAGTCTCAGTGCACTCTGTTTTTGGAATCTGACAAAGAAGGACTCCTCACCTACTTCATCTTGCCATGCTCTAGTAAGTGAACCAGAGAATAATAATTCTTTAGATCAATCAGGAAAAAATTGTCTGTGTTATTTAAATATTTCCTGTGGTTGAAATTCTGCTTTTTATTGTAAATAGATATTTAGTATTTTCATGTTCTTTTATTATTTATTACTAAATATATTTAAACCTTTCATTGTTGCTGGTCATTTAGAGAATATTTTAAACTTTGAGACTACTTATTTATATTTGGTGACTCTGTGACCACTCCTGAAAGCCTTACTGCATTGGTCAAACACTGTCATTTGTATTATTATTACTTTCACTCAGTATTATAATTGGGTAGCCTTGTAACAGCCTTAGTGTAGCTGGATTTGGAGTGTCTGGTGGCAGTATAAATCTGTGCCAGCCTGTCCCAGGTATGTGTGTGTGTGTGTGTGTGTGTGTGTGTGTGTGTGTGTGTGTGTGTGTGTGTGTGTGTGTGTGTGTGTGTGTATCAGCTGCTTGGAGCAGGGACATGAAGCAGTTGAACCTCTAGTTTGCTGACTGTGATACACTTGTGACTGAGGGACTGTATACTGAAAGGTAAAATAATGTGGCAAGACTGTTGCACTGGGGACTGTGTGAAAACTACAATACAGAAGCAGCAGAGAAACATTGGAAACATGAACCACAAAACATTATCAACAGTTATAAATTATACATTACATAGGATCATCCAATATCTAAGTTGAGAAAATAGATGAAAGAAAAACAGATATAGTAGTCCAAGAAAAAATAAAAAAGTACTCTTGGCTAACACAAAAGACTGAAGCAATGCTAGTTGTACTCTGACATAGGAATGGGTTCCATTCCTGTCATGGTATTAGAAACCAAAAACATTTATAGAAATTAAAAAAACGGCAACTTGTACACCTTAATGTAGAAGAGTCACATGAAGGTCCAGTTAGAATTACGCTTCAAGGGAAAGAGCAGGAAACAGAGAGCAAAGAGGATGCACTCAGACTATCAGAGAATGATGTAAGGCAAAATCTGCTTGTTTTAATAGAGATGGGGAAACAGATTAAGATATATACAAGAAATAGATTACAGAAAATGAATAAGACACAAAATGTTAGAAGACTGGTAAAACAGGTGAACACTGTAACCATGGAAAGAGAAACTCATGTAGTATAACATAAAGATATATATAATATACTTCTGTACAGCTAAACTAATAATGAATAACGTGTTACCACAAAAATGTAAAGTAACAAAGGAAGGGAACAAGGAGAAGGCCACCATGGAAGCACTGAATAGAAAAAAAACTATAAAGGAACTAAGACAAGAAGTATCACTATTACAAAATACAAAAAAGGGATCAAATTATCAATGATTCTCAGAAAGACAGATGCAAAAACAAGACAGTTTCAAAACAGACCAATATTTATCATACACTTTTCCAATAATAATAAACTACAAATAACAGCACACACACAGAATTTAGAAGGTATGCAAATAAATATAAAGCAGAAGTACAAAACAAGCAATTCATTGATGATCCAAAAAGTTATTACAGAAAATTGGGAGGCAAAGCAAAAGTAATAGTAACACTACCTAAAAAAGAAGAGGTTAGTGCATTTTAGAGAAGCGTTTTGAAGCTCTTTTGAACATAACAAAGAAGCATGAATAGAAGAGGTAAAAGAAACAGTATGAAGCTCTATTATAGAGGGTATGAAATGGGAGGAATTAACAGAAAGACATTCTGAGACAAAATTAAGAAAATCTCCTAACTAGAAAACCCTGTGTTCACATGCAGTGCCTAACTTCTAGCTAAAGGTATTATCAACTTACACAAAGATTTAGCCCTAAGTAACAATTACTTATATGCTCACCCTGAACAAATAGCAATCTGTTCAATAACAGGAAAAATGAAACTTCTCTTTAAGAGTGATCCTGCAGGTCATTCTAAGAACTATAGACCAATTGTTTGTCTTCCTAAAACATACATTTTAGTATGGCACTGTTATGAACAGAGTTTATAGCCATTTAGAAAATAACGAAATCATGGTAACACAATAAAAAGGTAATAAAAGAAAGTCTTATAGAGCAATGGATCATCTGTTGTCAAACAAAGCCATCACAGAGAGCTGTAAAAGAGGGAAGAATCTCATCGCATAGAGAGATTACAAAAACATTCAATAGCATTCCACATTAGTGGATTATGGAATGCTTTCACATGTAAGCACCCTACATTGACCTAACAGACTAAGCTACAGTTATAGCTTAACTTCTTGAAATTAGCCTTGTTCAAAGACAGTTAACCTACTATGTTTTGTCTGCAATTTAAAATTATGTGCACAATTATAGATCATCAAGATTTTCTCAGATAATATAAGGAGGACAGTAGGTCTTGATAAATGCACAAAAGTAACATTTATAACAGGAAAGCTGTGGCACCAAGAAAATATCAACCTAGTAGAGGAATGTGATATAAAGGAACTTGAGCAGCAAAATATGTATAAATATTTTGGAATATATGAAGATTAAGCAATGAAACATGAACAGATGAGAACAAAACTTAGTGAGGAATACTTTAGAAGATTATAGCTCATATTGGAAACCACTCTAACATCTGGGAATAAAGTTCAAGCCTTAAATCAATTTGCTCTTCCTATTTTATTTTAGCGCTCTGGTGCCTGACTGAACCCAAACTGCTTTGACTTAATTGGAAAGGAAAACAAGAAAAATGCTTTAGGCTTGTCAAATGACGTACAAAAAGCAGTGCTTGCCAAGATTATACATATCCCTTATTCTGTAGGAAGTATTGGGCCTTCTCAAAATTGACTATCTGTATAGGTCTGCAATCATGGGGCTGCATATACACACGTATTTGTTGACATTACCAGATCCAAACACATTGAAAAGTATAAAACATGAAGGCAGTAGAGTATCTAGGACAGGGTGAGTGGGGCAACTGCCTTGGGCGCAAAGTGTTGGGTGAGCGCAATTAGCTGATCCTGACCTTTCTTAATGTGATATCGGCTTTTGTAAGCCAGTACTGCATTTGCAGCCAAACCTGAGTGCTGTAGTGCTCTCTGTGTGGTCTAACTTGTAGCAACTGCTTGCTACAATAGCAAGTAGTTTGTTACAGTTTAAAAGTAAATCATTTCTTTTTTAACTAAAACCTGAGCACTGTAGAGCTCCGCTCCATGCAAGCAGAGTATAAACTGTAGCAACTGTTTGCTACATTTGCAGTAAACAGTTTCCTACAATTTAAAAGAATAATTTTTTTTTAAATAAAATATGTTGAAGGAGAGTTGAAGGCAGGGCACAGAAATCAGAGATGAGACCTGAATGACTGGAGTGTGTGTGTGTGTGTGTGTGTGTGTGTGTGGGGGGGGGGGGGTCATGCATCTGATCATGTCCATTTTGTTTGCTCTTCATTGGAAGATCTGAGGGTAGTGTAGATCTAAGTGTAATAAGCTGATTGCTAAGAATGTAGCAACTGGCTTATTAGTCTTCACTTGAAGGGCTTAATGGGTGGGACATTGGTTCATAGTACCAGCCGAGAGTGCTAGTTGAACCAGCTACACTTCTGCATGAAGGGAAGAAGTTGAAGTCTAACATGATATCTTTGTCAGTTTAACAGAAAGATATTGGAAAAGACTGGGAATAGAAATCAAACCAGAAGTAGATCAGAATTTGTCAGCACCTGAAAGTGCCAAAAACAAAAGAAAGAATATAAAGAACAGGACCAGAGGAAAGAGGAAAAAATGGAAATACCACAATTATAGTGGCAAGTATAGAGAACTCCTGAAGTGACCAAATGCAGGTCAAGATTTGATGTATAGATAGTCAAGAAGTGAATTCTACCCAAAAGATCAAATGCTTATAATGGAGGCCAGAGATAGCAAGCTATGTGCATAATGGTTTACACACTCTATAGAAAAAGTGGGAGAAACAAACAAATGCAGGTTATGTAATACAGAAATAGATGCAGTTGCACATCTTGTTGCTGGTTGTGATACACTTGTTGCTGATGATCTGCATACTGAAAGGCATAATAATATGGCAAGACTGCTACCCTAGGGTTGTGCAAACACTACAACATACAAGTAGCTATGAATCAGTGGGAACAATGCATTATTGACAGTGATAAAGTTCTGATCATATGGGATCACAAATACCAACAGCTAAGAAAATAGATGCAAGAAAACTACAGTAGATATAGTAGTTCAAGAAAAAATGACAAAAGAAGTATTAATCAATGAAACAGCTATAGCTAGCGATTATAGTGTCATGTGTACTGAGAGACAGAAAGTCATAAAATATCAGGATATGCACGTGGAAACTACAGAAATATAGCATAAAGGCACCCAAGAACCAATAGTATTAGGAACAGTACTGAAATTAATGCTTTTGACAAGCATCAAAGTCTGATTTCTTGAACTCTGTAAGCCTGACTCAGGAATGGAATGCCACCTTATTAAAAACCCAAAACATTTGGGGAAATTAAAGACAGATTGTACCCTTTCAAATAAAATCAATATCACAGGATCCCCCTTGGCAAACCACAGAGCTAAAAGAACACCTCAAACTTAGGGACCTGGCCTGGAAAACTTGGATATCTGACCCAAACAACAAGTAAAAAATTATAATTATACTAAATTGTGCAGGGAAGTAAGACTTGATATTAGTATGCACAAAGCAGACTATATGAGAAACATAAAGAAAATGTCTAGGCCTTCACAAACAGTTCTGGAATAGTATAAAAAATACTGTAAAAAACAAAGGCACTACCAAAGTCAACTACAGCTGTAGTCAATGAAGAAAAAATAAAAATATAATATTACACATTAATTTCACCTACTAGAAGCCACCTGATTTGAGGTAAACTATTACTGGTACCAGAAAGTCTGCTCTTCAGTTTTTCTCTTAGATCTTGCTAGTTCTTTCTCTCTCTCTCTCTCTCTTGCAGTTCAAATAGTTTAATCACTTTGCACTTCACCAGCTTTTTGTAGCAATTATTGTAGCACACCTAAGTACCATCAGTACTAGTTGTTCTTCATGGAAATAGCTCCAACACTTAGTAGTTATAGCCACCCCTCCTGGCATGATTAAAGGGCAGTTCCCTGTGCTTTCTCCTATTAACCTGATGCACTTGGGCATCTGATGCAGTGTAGCAACTGCCTCATGTACACAGACAACCCTCTCCTCTTACCTCCCAACACTCAGACTTGTGAGAGAGAGATGCACTTATATCACCAAATTGGAAGCTATGCACTCTCCTGCCAAGACCGGACTAGCTGGTCAAGAGGAGGTCAACACCTGCACCACACCACATGAAACACATAGCCCTCCAGAACACCCACCATCACAGCTCTCACATAAAAACACAAACTACAAACCCACCTTCGTCATGGAGGCTCTCAAAAGAAATTTACCCAAACAGCAGAGACCACCGAGACAGAAATGCACTTGACCACCACAACACAGCACAAACTACAGGACACATAGCTCACTTCCACATTGTGCCCCTTAACCTAAGCCCCTAAGGCTAAACATCTTGCCCAATACACTAATCATAGGTGACTCAATTGTGAGGCACACAGATGTCCCACTCACTAGGCTGAATAATAGTCAGCTGTTTATCAGGTGCTAGAATCTGACACGTAATACACACACTCAGGTCACTCCACAGCAAGTACAAGTATGACTCTGTCATTGTTCATGTGGGTGTGAATGACCTGAGATGCACCTCCATGGACTACATGAAAAGAGACATGGTGGAGCTCTCGGATTATGTTCCCAGGCAGGTATGATCCTAGCCCTGAGCAGTATCCTATCATCACCCAGTATGATACCGCAGTACAAACAAAAAATGATTGACTTCAAAAATTGGCTGTTTCTGGTGTCATTCTAACGGGATCTAGTATCTGTCAGTTTGGGATGACATGATTGACAGGCCTCGATGCCTTGCCAGAGATAGCCTGCATCTGTCACCCCTGGGTTTCCAGGTACTGGCTAAGGCTCTTGCCACCCCTATAGTGCTTTTTTTAGGTGCTATTCCAAAGACCAAATTATCACCATAACAGCTACAAATAAATGCAATATGAGGGCCATGCTGCTCAATGCTAGATGTCTAACTCTCAAGATGCACTTGCTCGAAGCACTCCTCAAAATGAAGAACCTCAACATTTGTGCTGTAACAGACACCTGGTTTAAAGTGGCAGAAAGCACCCCAGCACTACCAGGATATAACTCATTCCACACCTTTTGGCCTCAAAACATGGACCCAAGCTCCAAAGGTGGTGGTGTCTCCATATTCATAAAGGATATGCACACCTCCAGACTAGTAGCCCAGCATAACACATCTGAGATACTTCAGGTACAACTAACATTGGGTAAGACGGCGATCCATGTCATGCCTGCTATAGGTCCCCAACCATGTCCCTGGACTCTCACTCCATGTTCCTAAGCACCCTGGAATCTATCAAGGTCCAACCTAACAGTCTCATACTAGTAGACTTCAACTACCCCTCCATCAACTGGGAAAACTACTCAAGCACCAATACACTGGCCCAATGTTTCCTGGAATTCATCAGTTCCAATGCCCTGGACCAGCTCATTCTGACCCCCACTACAGGAAGCAACATCCTTGACCTGGTTATTACTAACATGGATGACTGTTGCTCTACACCAATAGTCAATTCCTCCCTGGTCAGATCCGATCATAAACTAATCACCATGGAAATCCACATCTCACCCACACCCCCCACAAAGGTAACCACTTTGAAAAACTTCTCCAAAGCTGACTTTGGGTTCCTAAAAACAGAGGTGACTAACTTCACAGCACTCATGCCAATGGAAAATAGCTGCATGACTGCTGAATCATACACCAGTGCACTGTACGAACATGTACATAAATGCATGGAACTAGCTATATTCAACAGAAACAAGACGCTCTCCTCCAAAAAAATGAAGCCAATCTGGTGGTCCCCTGCCATTAATAAACTCTGCAACAGAAGGAAGAAATTGTTGCAGAAAAAGGTGAAGTCCCAAGACTGGAAAAATGCCCTTATTAGCCTTAACAAAATGTTGAGATCTCTCATCAAATCCTCCAAAGCCAACTATGAAGGCAGAATTGCGGCAGATACTAAAAACAATCACAAAGCCTTCTATAGTTATATCAAGAACCTCCACGGCAATACCCAGATTTGCTCTGAGTTACTGCAAAATGATACTTCCTGTAATGAGTCAACAGATCTTGCCAACATACTGGCCAACAGATTCAGTGCCAACTTTACCCGCCCCAAAGGACTGATCACAATACTGGAAGAATGCCAGGCACCCAGCAATACTGCAGCACAGGTTAAAGCTGCATTGTCCAAGGCCAAGAATACAGCTTCCATGGGACCTGATAATATCTCTGGCTGTGTTCTACATGAACTACAAAGTGAACTGGCACCACATCTGTGTGCCCTGTTCAGTCACAGCTTCACCTCAAGCTTTGTCCCTACTGAATGGCACACTGCTACAGTCATCCCTTTCCATAAAGGGGGAGCGACTACAGACCCTAGGAATCACCCCATTAGCCTGATGAGTCTGATATGTAAAGCTATGGAGCACATCATCATGGACCTGATTAACAAAGATATAGGAAATCTCCAAACTTTAGACCCCATGCAATTTGGCTTTGTGAAAGGGAGATCATGTCTGCTCAACCTGATTGACTTCTTTGAGTCAGTCACCAGGGCTGTGGATGAAGGTAAGGCAGTGCATACAGCCAACCTCGATCTGGCCAAGGCCTTTGATACCATTCCTCACTCGGGGAATTATTGATAAACTCACAAAACTAGGCATCAACCCCTATATCACTAGGTGGGTTGCAAATTAGCTCACAGATAGAACACACAGTGTGAAAGTAGCGGACTCCAAGTCAGACCGCCGACCAGTCACAAGTGGAGTCCCACAGGGATCAGTCCTGGGTCCTCTCCTGTTCGGTATCTCCTTCTCAGGAGTCCAGGCCAGCACAAAGGGACTCTGGCTGACCAGGTTCACAGATGACTGCAAGCTGGGAGCCATTATTAACTCCACAAGTGATGCAGACATCCTACAGAAAGGCCTCACTGAGACCAATGACTGGTGTCAAAACCATGGCCTTAAGCTTATCGCCAAAAAATGCGTCGTCATCCCTTTGGTAAAAACTCATTTCCCACTAATTACCACATCAATGGGAGCCCACTGAACACTGAAGGTGTTATAAGAGATCTGGGGATGCAGGTTGACAGCAATGTCTCCTTCAACCACCACATTGGCACTGTGGTCAGAAAGTCCTTCTATGTGGCACATCTCATAATCAAGGGTTTTGCATCCAGGAAGAAAGAGGTCATTGTCTCTCTCTTCTCTTCCCTTATTAGACCAATCATTGAGTACAATGCCCCATTTGGCATGTACCTCACTAGACGCCTGCAACAGCTGGAGGGGCCACAGAAGTACCTCACGAAGAGGATCCTAGGCATTAAACACATGTCCTACACGGATAGACTCAAAAGACTCCAACTATTCTCTGTCTCATATCACCTACTTAGAAGCGATCTTTGCTTGACTTACAAAACCATATCTGACACAGCTCTGTTAGAAATGCTACATCTAAAGAAATCCCAATCCCTCCACACCACATGCTCCTCAAACTCATTACCGCAATCAACAGAACATACTGGAGGGACAGGTTTCTCACCCAGAGACTGCCCATGCTTTGGAATAGACTTCCCATACATGTTAAGCAAAGCACATCGCTGTCTCTCTTCAGCAAACTCCTGCCTGGTGCCCTGCAGAGTTCTACAGAGGCAGAGAGACAAAAGAGATACTGTGGAATGATTAAGTATCATTTTCTGCATTTTCTTGCTTCCTTTAGCTAATTCCACCTAAAATGCCGATTTTCTAGAGTTTATATGATTTAAAAAGCTTGTTTCAGCTACATATTGTACTCATTTTGCTGCCTGCACCTTAACAAAGTTGTTTTTGTGTTTAAATTACCTGTATAACTGTTGTAGGCTACACACTCAAGTGTGATAGCCATTTATGTGCATTTAAAGTGTTTTTTGATTGTATCTGTTTTATTTTCTGAAAAAAAAAAAAATATATATATATATATATATATATATATATATATATATATATATATATATACTTGTTTTCCCGCCTTTCTAAGCTAGTTTAGTCCAGTTTTCAGGTTAGTGCTGAATTCAGGTCTGCGTTACAAGTTTCTGTGTTTGCCCATACCTTACTTGGATAGAAAGAAGTTTCTCTGTTAACTGTGAGAGAGGGAGCTTTGAGCAGCCTATCTGTC
Source organism: Protopterus annectens (assembly GCF_019279795.1). Taxonomy (NCBI): domain Eukaryota; kingdom Metazoa; phylum Chordata; order Ceratodontiformes; family Protopteridae; genus Protopterus; species Protopterus annectens. The sequence goes on from NC_056751.1 coordinate 242,607,760, forward strand.
CCTGGAGGAGTGGTTTCAGCCCAGACATTAGTAGTGTATTGGTCATTTTGGGCTAATTTCTATCTCTTTCATTTCCCTGCTATAAAACCCGCATTTGTGTGGTTTTGCACGCCGGGCAGCACTGGTTAGCTAGGGTATAACTATTCCTGGCTCCACAAAGTCTACTCTTCAATTTTTCCCCTTGGGACTAGACAAACTTTCAACTTAAGCACTCAAATCATTCACTTCTCATCCCTGCACTTGCCCAAAACTCATAGCAAGCACTAATAAACCTTAGCACTAGACCCCCCCTATACTGTAGAGAAGGACAAGACTCTCTATTCAACCTTACCAGCCAATCAGTAAAACAGTTCACTGTACCTATCCAGGCATGTCCAAAGGGCAGTTTCAGGTGTACTCTCCAGTCCAACTGGTGAATCTGGGCATTTTGAGGCAATGTTCCAATTGCCTCATGTACACAGACAATCCTCTCCTCCTTCCACCAAACACTAATACATGCGAGAGATGCAATTATACAGCCAAACTGGAGGCTAAGCTCTCTCAACCCAAGACTGGACCAGGCAGTCAAGAGGAGAAGGGAATTACTTGCATCACACCAATAGTCTCACATAGACCTATGAAACCAGCACTGGCAAAAAACACACATAAATACACAAAAACATACTCAGAGGCTCTAAATAAAAATCTGCAAAAGCAACAGAGACCTCCAAAGCAGACATCCAAGCAACCTCCACCCCCCAACACAAACCATGAAACACATACTTCACAAAACCAGTGTGCTACACAATCACTGCCCTTAAGGCAAAATAACATACCCAACGCACTAGTAATAGGTGACTCTATAGTCAGCCACACTGATGTCCCACTCACTAGGCTGAACAAGGAGAAGGTTACTGTTAGCTGCCTGTCGGATGCCAGGATCCGCCACATAACACAAGCACTTGGGTCACTCCAGAACAAGTACAAATATGACTCTGTCATTGTCCATGTTGGTGTGAATGACCTGAGCCATACCTCCCTGGACTACATGAAAAGAGACATGGAGGAGCTCTCTGATCACATAGCCCAGGCTGGTATGACCCTGACCCTGAGTAGCAACCTGCCCTCACCAAGAATGATATCACGGTATAGAGAAAAAAATTATCAATTTCAACAATTGGCTAAGCTTCTGGTGTCATTCAAAGGGGATCCAGTGTCTCTCAGCCTGGGATGACATGCTTGACAAGCCACGCTGCTTTGCACCTGTCACCCTTAGGCTTTTGAATACTGGCCAGGGCTCTTGCCACCCCCATAGTGCCTTTTTTAGGCAAGGCTCTAAAGACAAACCCACCACCGTAAATAGCTCAAGTAGCAAAAAACTGAGGGTAATGCTGCTCAATGCCAGAAGTCTAAACCTCAAAATGCATGCACTCGAGGCACTCCTCAGTATGGAGAAAATCGATATATGTGCAGTAACAGAAACCTGGCTTCAGGCTCCAGAGAGTTCCCCAGCACTACCAGGCTACAACTCATACCATACATTTCGGCCACAAAACCCAGACCAAAATACAAAAGGTGGAGGAGTATCCATATTCATCAAGGATACCCACACCTCCAGGTTATGGCACAGCACGATGCTTCAGAGATCATCCACGTGCAACTAAGAACAGGCAAAACTGCTATTCAAATTATAGCTTGCTACAGATCACCCACCATGTCCCAGGACCCCCACTCCGCATTCCTGGAAACACTGGGAAACATAAAGGTCATACCAAACACCCTGATATTGGGTGATTTCAATTATCCAAACATTAACTGGGAGAACTACTCAAGTACGAACTCCCTGGCCCAACATTTCCTAGAATTTATAAACTCAAATGCCCTGGACCAACTGGTTAACACTCCCACCAGAGGTGACAACATATTGGACCTGGTCATCACCAGCATGAGCGACCAGTGTTCCACACAGGAGGTCAACCCCTTGCTGGTTAGATCTGACCATAAACTAATCCCTCTGGATATCCACATTCCGCCACCACCCCCGGTCAAAGAAACCACTGTGAAAAACTTTTCAAAAGCAAACTTCATGTTACTTAAGACCGAGGTGGGAAGTTTCAAAGCCCCCATGCTAAAGGATAACGCTGTCCAAGCTGCAAAATCCTTTACTAATGCACTCTACGGGCACCTACAAGAATGCATGGATCATGCTATCCCAAACAAAACCAAGACTCACTCCTCCAAGAAAAGGAAACCAGTCTGGTGGATCCCTGCCATAAACAAGCTATACAATAGAAGGAGGAAACTAGTACAGAAAAGAGTAAAATCCCAAGAAGGGAAGACATCCCTGATCAGTATCAGCAAGAAACTATGTTCCTTCATAAAATCATCCAAGGCTAGCTTTGAAAGAAAAATTGCCATAGACTCCAAAGATAACCACAAGGCGTTCTTTAGCTATGTCAAGAATCTAAGTGGAAATTCTCAGATCTTCTCGGAGTTAGTGCAGAATGGCACAAAATACACTGAACCGACTGATATAGCCAGCATCTTGGCAGACAGGTTCAGTGCAAACTTTATCCCACTCTCACCCCCAAAAGGGCCCATAACTATACCAGAAGAATGTAGTGCCCCTCAAATCACAGACACTCAGGTTAAAACAGCCCTCTCCAAAGCCAAAAACACAGCATCAATGGGACCGGATGGTGTCCCAGGCTGTGTTCTACACAAGCTCAAAGATGAACTAACCCCTCACCTAAACACACTGTTTAAACTAAGCCTCTACACAGGCTACATGCCCACAGAGTGGCGCACAGCAATGGTTATTCCACTCCACAAAGGTGGAGCCACAATAGACCCTGGGAACTATTGCCCTATAAGCCTGACTAGCTTGGTCTGCAAAGCTATGGAGCGCATCATCATGGATCTCATTAACAGAGACATTGGAAACCTCTAAACACTGTACCCAACCCAGTTTGGCTTTGTTAAGGGCAGATCATGCCTCCTTAACCTGGTGGACTTCTTTGAGACAGTTACCAAGGCTGTAGACGAGGGAAAGGTGGTCCACACATCCTACCTAGACCTCGCAAAAACCTTCAACACCATTCCCCACTCAGGTATTATAGACAAGCTCACCAGCCTGAACATAAACCCCTACATCACGAGATGGGTTGTCAACTGGCTCATGGACAGAACCCACATGGTAAGAGTTGCAGGAGCTAGGTCTGACTCTAAACTGGTTACAAGTGGCATTCCCTAGGGCTCAGTCCTAGGACCTCTCCTGTTCGGCATATACTTCTCAGAGGTACAGGCAAGCACAGGAGGACTATGGCTCACCAACTTCACAGATGACTGCAAACTAGGGGCTATAATTGACTCTCTGGCTGACACAGACATCCTCCAAAAGGGTCTTACTGAGACGGATACCTGGTGTCAAAATCATGGCCTCAAGCTAAATGCCAAAAAGTGCATAGTCATCCCCTTTGGAAAAAAAACAAAGTACCCACAAACTACCACATAGGTGGCAGCCCCCTAAATATGGAAGATGTAATAAGGGATCTGGGGACCCAAGTAGATAGTAAGCTCTCCTTTGATAATCACATTGCCAAAGTGGTTAGAAAATCCTTCTATGTGGCCCACCTAATTACTAAAGGGTTTGCATCCAGATCGAAAGAGGTCATTGGGCCCCTCTACGCATCACTCATCAGACCCATCATAGAGTACAATGCCCCATTTGGGATGTACCTTACAAGACACCTGCAACAACTGGAAAGACCACAGAAGTTCCTCACCAAGAGGATCACTGGCCTCAAGCAGATGCCCTATGCAGCTCGACTGAAGAAACTCCAGCTGTACTCGGTTGCATACCACCTACTCAGAGGTGATCTCTGCCTGACATACAAGGCCATGTCCAACCCAGATTTGATGGACATACTCCACCTAAAGAAAACCATATCCCCTTGAGCCACATGCTCCAGGGATATAAACCTCACCACAACAATAAATAGGACATGCTGGAGGGATAGATTCCTGTCCCAGAGACTTCCCATGCTCTGGAACAAGATTCCAATCTACATTAGGCAGAGCTCCTCACTAACCCTCTTCAAGAGAAACCTTGACGAGTGGATGGGAAACAGAAAGTTTACCCCAGGGATCACTTCAATGGCTCTGCTGGACAGAGGCACAGGGAACTAATCTAAGGGGGTGGCGAAATCCAACACATTCCGGCTAGGCTTATAAATGCCTTCGGGCAGATAGCCTAGTACCTACCTATGAACCTAAGAGAAATCTTGATGAGTGGATGGGTAATAGAAAGTTTACCCTGGGGATCACTCCAATGGCTCTACTTGATAGAGGCACTGGGAACTAATGTCGGACAGCACAATGCCTGGACACTTCTATGGGCTAGGCTTGTAAAGGCAACAGGGCCATTAGCCTAGTACACACCTAAGCACTTATGCACCTACCTGTTTTCAGAAATGCACCATCCTTATAATCAACCACTCTACTTCAGAAATATCTAGACTATCTTACTAACCCTAAACTTTTGCAGTTTAGTAGCACGTTTTCGTGTAACCCTCTGACCTACATTTGTATCCTCTCACTAACCTTATGCTCCATACTTCATAACTTCAACCATGCATTAATCACACCAATCCCCAAAATGCCACCCCTCACCTCTGCATTGTTATAGGCCTATTGCAAACCATTGCCTGATGGCAACAATTCTAGAAAAGTCAATCTACAATCAAGTAATAGAATGCATTTCTAAATATGACATTTAATGATAGGCAATGTGGCTTCAACCCAACATACAGTACTTTTCCAGCCATTTACACTTTAATTAAACAAATATTTAACAGTATGAATAAGGGCAACAACTAACCAACACTATCTTCCTACACATTAAGCTAGCATTTAAAACAGTGGATCATAATATACTTCTAAACAACTCACTGACATAGGTTTCTGCCACTAACTCCTTTGATTTAAACATTATTTAATGGAATGAACATTTAGAATGGTGAGTGATAACATTCAGTCTGAAACTGAGATTGTCAGCACTGTTATGCCCCAAGGGTCAGTTCTAGATCATCTTCTTCTCTCCTTATTCATAAATGGTTTGCCATGGGGATCTCCCATACCTTGATTACATACTGTGCACTGATGACACAGTTATTACCAAAATGTTGGAGATCTGTGGTATTAATGACCAAAGGTTTGCAAAAAGACGTCTCACAATTCTGCAACTAGCTTGTCACTAACTAATACAAAGAAAACAACCATCATGCTCTTTGGCATCCCTCAAAGATTACATAAGGTATGAATTATCATCATCACTGTCCACAAAGGCTCCTTTTTAAGTGCTACATCTCAAAAAATACCTTTGTATTACACCAACTCAGAATCTGTCCTTCAATACCATAACTAAAGCAATAGTCAAAAAGTATTCATGCAACCTAATATTTCTTACAAAATATCAAACCTCCTTCCTGTAGAGGCAAGAAGATCCATAGCTTTTAATGTACTGTTCCTAAGAATGGAGTATGACCTCTGATTTATTTCCCTCCTCTCTGTATGCAACTCTACAATTACTCAAATGACAAAAAAAAAAGAAATACTGTACTTCATACATCTGGCTAATCAGACAGCTCCATTGTCATATGATAGAAAGGTGTAAATAGCTACTAGTGCAGGCAAGAGCACCTCTACTGTGAAACAGACTAAGCTGCAGAGTACTCAGTGATAGATATTATCCATCATTAAGAAGTACACTATTCAAAGGCAGCAGGCATACTTCTTGTGAAACACTGACGAAACTGTTATGTAGACTACCCACCACCGAAGGGGCCTTTGCCAAAGTAGCAGTGACTTACTGGAATGAAATACCTCTGAAGATTAGGCAAACAGAAGGCATGCTATCTTTAAAAAAGACACTTTAAACCTATCTGTTAAAACTCAATAAATGTCACTGCTCCAGGGATGTGGGCTGGTACATGTTCAGGTCTATCAGTCCACTAACATTGTGACAATCTTTTTCCTTTGTCGTTATTACTAATTCTCTCACCATGGACTTCCACTCAAAGGATGTCTAAAGGATAGAACACCTCAGGCAGTTGTGTTATACATAACTAAACATGTACTGCACTATTAGAACTAAACACATACTGCATTAGAACATTATTGAGCAAAAAGAGTGGAAAAGTAAATTGTGAATTTAAGAACCCAGCTCCAGTTCATACTGCCTATTATAGCTCTCAACCCTCCTTCTCTGAAATGAGGAGCATTAGCCCTTATAATGTGGAACAAATGGGCAAAATGTGGAACACATACTAACAGTTTACTAACAACTTCAACTAAGAATGTCATACAATGGCTGAAATATGCTGGTTTTATTCATAAAAAAGAACTTTTAATAAATTAATATAATTCTTTTTCATTCACAGTGGATATCAGTTAAAATATTCCTACCACTGAATGTGTGACTGAACCTTTCATAGGTTAGTACTAGGCTAACTGCCCTTACGAGCCATTGAAGGCGAGGCAATTATCCCTTGTGAGACTCAAACCCTGCACCTTGTGTTTTTAAGGCAAACACCTTAACCATTAGGCCACCCTCCCACCTTACTCCACTTCAATGTGGAACTTGAGAGGTATGCTACCTATTGCTTAGAAGTTATACTGATTATTGGCCTTTGTAAATTGTGGAATTCATATATAATGTATTGCATCTACAACAAGAATCACTATGCACTAACATATTTAAATGTTGTCCTGATTGTGTTGATTGTATGGCAACAACAACAACTAATATTTTGTGTTATAAATTTGTGAGCTAAGATGTTCTGAGTTGTTCAGGTCATGGCTGAAATGGTCTTTGAACTAGTTCCTTTACTCGGTTAACAACTATACAAACAAACAAGCAAACACAATAAATAAGTGCATAGATACATACTGTTAGTAGGTGTTTTGAGACTAACACAATTAATGACTAATTGTATAACTGAATTGTACATTTTGTACAAACAATATGCTTGTGTTATATGACATTCTTTGACTATATTATCATGATTGTAGAAAATCTGGATTTGGCTATATTAATTTGTAATGTTGACTTCTAATGGATCATTTATGAAAATAAGAAAGGTCCCTACTTCTTCCAGAATATAAATGGAACTCATTTGCTGCACCTTAGAGCTTGACCAAAGTTTTCATGTAAATAAAGGAACAATGCATAAAGAAAATCAGGTTCTACCTGATTACAGTCTAGTTTGTCATTACTTTCTAGTCCTCCTTATTCTTGTTTCATTGTTATGCTGATAGGAAATGTTACATGCAGTCTGGTAGCTTCTGACAACTTAATTTTGCTTTTATCTCAAGTACCTCTTGTTGCTAATTGTTACCAAGCACCATTAACAAGCTTAATTTCTTGCTGAAATTACCAAAGGTCAGTTTTTCAAGTTAAAACTGGTACAATCTGTTGCACTCTCTACTGGCTGTATTATGGCTTACCTTTTATATACATTTACTGCCTGTACTTAGTCAGCAAGTAAAACAGAAAAGAAAGAGATGGAATGCCTTCTTAGTTACTGCATGCCCTGTGGTGTTACTTGGATGACTGATTGGACTGTGCTACGTTTAATACAGTGAATAAGGTGGAAACTATTGCAAGTGCAGGACTATTTACATTAAGATGAGCTATAAAAATAAAGTCTAGAAACCAAAATAAGAAATTACAGTTCAGGAACTAATAACACCTGCAGTAAGCAGCAGTGGAATTTTATGAATACTGTTGCTCCATAGGCTGTGATTAACCCCCAGTATAATGAATGGAAAGAATGTTGTGCTACTCAGATTGCCTGTTAACTAGGAAACACTATGCCCTCTGCAACATTTAGTCAACAGGGTTTTATTTTCAGTGGAAATACCGGTGTGTTAGTACCTAAAACATGGGGTGGGGCTGATGACTTAAGACACACGAAACACGCTTTAGCCTTTATAGTTTCACTCCCTTGATCATACAGTTTGCTTGCATGCATAAGTAATGGTGCTTCATTGACAGATAAGCCATTATTGACTAAACAAAACAACACTGCATCTTAACAGGTAAACAGAAGTCCATCGGGTCTGTAGGAACTTCAGAACTTCTTTTAAGTTAAACATCTACTTACTGTTGCTTATTTTGCACAAAACAATGCATACACTTTAAGCTAAAAACAAAAAGTATATATTTTTTAAGTTAAAACAGATATTCTGTGGGAAATAGTTGTCATTATCAATATCACAATCCACTCTAGCAACTTATATATTTTCATTCTAATCTGCACTCCGTTTTACAGTGCATGTTACTTGTTACTCAACACAAGGATAATTATATCCCAAAATTTAAATACCTATTAATACCTTATATCTCCCTACTCCCCCTTCTGCATTCACTTCCTTACTTCTATCAAATTTTCTCCCCTGGCTTCCTTGCTAAATATGTCATAAACCTGGTTTTTATCGCTTCGTATTGCAATTCCTGTTTGTATTATACTAACTTACCTTTAATTTCTCTATAAAGTTGCTAAAAGTTTTTAACTATTAAATCATTGTCATGTAATGTGTATCTATTCTTAACCAATACTTTTATACTATGTCTAATTTGTTATAATTGCTTAAACTGTAGTTGTTTTTCGAATTATTTTTAAAGACTGTAAATTACTATTCTTACAATGTTTTGTAAAACTTGAAGCTTTTCTCCACAGGCCTCAGCTGAAAATCCAATCAAATTTTCTGGGTAATCAAATGTCAATAAATAAATGAATATTTAATCAGATCAGAACATTTCTTCATCATTTCCTATAAAAGTACCTTCAAGTGGAAACGGTCAGTCAGCTTGAATAAATTAGGCTAGTTTATTGCGCATTATACAACGACCCCTCCATTAATATTCCAAAATGTGCATGCTAATTGGTCAGCATGCACGTTGTAAATCAGACTTATACTAATGGAAAAAGTCCGGTCGCCCAGACTTTTTCCATTAGTATAAGTCTTTTTTTTTTTTGTTACAGCAATGGAAAACCGTTGCTTTTTAGAAAGTGTCTCGTTATGTTAAAGGAGTTTAACATAGCGAGACAGCTTTAAAAAAAGCAATGGAGAAAGGAAGATCTCTGTTGCTTTTTTTAAAGCTGTCTCACTATGTTAAACTCCTTTAACATAGCGCGACACTTTCTAAAAAGCAATGGAGATCTAGCTTTCTCCGTTGCTTCCACCCACAGCTCTGATGTACTGCATAAGCATACACATGCGCAGTACATTAGAACTGCCGCAGAATACCAGACTGCTGCAGAAGGGCAGCACGGAGGCATTATACAATGCCATTATTTAAGAAAAGTAAGTATTTTTTTCTTAAATAATGTTATTGTATAATAGCAATAACCCACTTCTAGGTGTGAGTAATGCTGGATTTACCCATGGTTGTCTTTGTTTGGCCACTCGGGCTTCGCCTTCGTGACCAAACCACACCAACTGTGGGTAAATCCAACATTACCTACACTGTAGGTTATTGCTTAAATATCTTATAAGCAACTGTGTAAGATATTGTGCAATAAACTAGCACAATATCTTATGAACAACTGCATATCTATCTACATCAGTGCCATTTAGGTATGCACTAATAGTACAAAATGTGCAGAGGTTTTGCCAGTCCTTTAGAATTCTTCAACTGAATGAAGCATAGTGTTCTGTTAGCACAGCAACAGGAGTACAACTGTATGCGGCACTGCCAACCTGTGTCTGGATGTAGACAGCACAGGTGTGACCCAGACAATGAAACAGAAAAATAAATAAAATAATGCATCCTTCTCAACACAGGATTCTTCACTACATCAGCTACCATACAGACTCTTCAGGCCGGTTTCTAGGTTTATTTATTTTATTTATTCTATTTACATTTTCCTGACCAGGTTATTTACACTAGGCTAATTACCTCTTTTGAAAGGGGCCCAAAGTGACTAAGGGAAACTTGGCCAGGGCACCAGGGAAATCCCCCCTACTATTTTTGAATGCTAGTTGGCACTAGAGGGATGCTGCTAGTGTCAGGAATTGTAGGAATGGAGAAAGAAGCTGGAAATAAACAGAAGCATTGTCAGGCTACTTGCAGATAGTGGAAAGTAATGAAAAAATTGGATGTACAAACAATGGAAATGTTGCATGGAAGGTTAGAAAATGTCTTATTGCCAAGATTGTTAATGGATGAACAGCAATCCAGAGGATGAGGCTATCTCATGGAGTGAGCATTGTTTTGCTTCCTCAATTAAAGTTCACGTGCAACCATTCAAAACACATGTAGGAAAACACCAGTCAACATCCTGGCTCTGTAACTGTACATCTCCAGGATAAGTATAACATTCCTGTTTTCTTCTTCTTCCTCTTCTACTGTACCTCGGCTCCCTCTACTCTGCTACTAACTATCACTCTGTCTTCACCCACCCTGCCTTCTACCTATACCTCGCTTAACTCTTTTTCCACTCATTTAATTTATATCTCAAAATTAAATCAACCTTTTGCTATCCACCCTTTGTAAATAACTCAGTACTCTGTATTGTGACATCTATCCTACTGCATAGTTATTTATTTAAACATATCTGTATAAAGTATAATTAGTATAAGAAACCTTACTAATGTATATATAGTTACTATCTTATCTATTTTGACATTGTAAATTTTATTTTAATTGTGTTCTGCTCGACATTGTTGATATATTGTGCTTCATATACTGGACCTTTTCTTCCCAGGCCCAGCGACCTCTGAAAAGGGGACTTTGTGCCCAGCTATCCTTCTGTACTCAACAAATGTCAAATAAATGAATTGTATATATGCCTCTGTACAGAAAATTTTTTTTGTCATTTGTTGTATTTGTACCATTATGTTATGGAGCTTTTCTCCCCGGGCCTCCGCTGTAAATGGACCTTGTTCCAGTCGGACTTTCCCAGTAAACAAATGTAAAATAAAAAATAAAATAAATAAATAAAAAATAATCAGTAGCTATTTTTTGTACATACCTGCAGTCTTCCTCTTTCTTCTGGTTTGACAGGATGGCTTCCAGCCCTGCAAATCCAGTTTACTGGATATTTTATTGTTTCATTTCACTATTTTTTCCTGTTCGCAAACCTTGGCTCCTCACAAACTTATGAGTGCAGTACTTCCTGTCTTTGCATCATCACAGGTGTCACTTTGATAATGCAAAACTGGATCATTCATCTCATGCTTGTGGAGGAACTGTGCTGGTAATACCTTTTATTGTAGAGAGAAGGTAGTTCTTAAAGTCATTAGCAAAGGTATTTTGGGACTGAAAAATGGCCAGTGGTCTATGTAGAGGAACAGTAATATTACCCGAGAGATGTTTCATTTCTGTCCAGAACAAATTAGGTTTTGATGGTAGGAACCTTTTGCCTTAGTCTTGGGTGTATGGCTTTGGTACTATTTGTTTATATTCTGCTGGCTGTACTCAGAGTATGAATTTTTGGTAAAGGTTTTGATTAGAAGGCTCTTGTTTCCAGAATTTCCAGCCTTATCCATTTCTTTATTTTTTATTTAATATTGTTAGTAAGCCATGGACATTTTTGGCCCTTGTATCATCTTTTTGTTGTGGGGAAGAGGGTTTCATGTATTACAGAAGAATACTGACAAAGTATAACGGTGCAAGTAAGGGAGAAAGACTGAATCCAGTGAGGCGTGTGTGTGTGTGTGTGTGTGTGTGTGTGTGTGTGTGTGTGTGTGTGTGTGTGTGTGTGTGTGTGTGTGTGTGTGTGTTTATAGTAAATAAGGGCAATAGCAGACAGAAACTGGTAAATCCAGTTGTGTGCATGACATCCTTACATTTGTACTGGATTTGAAAAGCCATATAGCAAATTAAAGAGGGAATAGTGGAAAATTGTTAAGTAAGAAATATGATGAGCTTTGAAATGATGAAGAGAAAAAAATGGGGAATATATAAAATGAAAGAGTACATGGGAGAATGAAAGTATGGAAAAAAATCAAACTTTTGGTAGAAAGAAGCTTAGTATAAAAAATGATGGAAAATCAATTTAGTTTATCCTTGGAAAGGGTGTGAAAGGAGGATAAAGTAGCAATTAAGACATGAGGGAAACATTTTAAAGATTTATTTGAATATGGATATTTTTATTGAGATTATTGTTGGACAAATTTCCAGTAAGACAAACATAAAGTACAAATTGCAGAAGGAATGTTGTGTAAACTTTGTGGGAATGAAGAGATAAAGGTATATGTTTTCTTAAAAACTGTAAATAATAAGGGGTTCTGGATTTTATATTAAATATTTTGGAAAATAATGTTTTAGAGAAATGGATAAAGCACACATTTGTTTGAGAAATATAGATGTGGAACTTTATATGCAATAGTTAGATGTTTGAATACATATATATCTGGTAGCTTGGGGAGTATGCAAAAGGAGACATGAGAAATATTGCATAATAAAGTTGTGAAGGATAAAGAGGTGATAGATGAAGTTAAAAGCTGGTTGTGGCAGAGGGCTGAGGTTGAGTAATGAGTGTGTAATAAAGCATTTATGATAAATCAGTCAATCCATTCTTCTTCCACATCTCCTCTCCCAATTCCAAACAATAAATATTGCATTATCCTGATTATTTCTACTGAGGCACAGATCACTGAATAACAACTGTTTAATTTTGTTATGCTTTGTTAAGTATGTATATGTAATCCTTGTCTTATGTTGACTTATTAACCTCTGATGTAACTGGAGCTTTTCTCCCTGGGCCTCCTCTGAAAAAGGACTTATGTCCAGTCGGTCTTTCCCGGTCATCAAATGTAAAATAAATAAAATAAATGTATGGGTACCATAAAAAGAAAGTGTATACATGAAAAATAAGTGTAATATGTGAAGACCAAATGCAACAGTAAAGCACCTCCTGCTCTTTTTGATAAGTGCTATGAGATCTTTTATACCCCCATGAACTATCACTGACTCAGACAGGTGGGACTTCAATTTAGCATCTCATCTGAAGAACTGTACCTTAGGAGTCCAGCATCCCCCTTGTGCTGCACAGCTATGTCAGTACTGGAAAATGAATGTAGGCACTTGGTGTGGCAGGAGCCACAATCTTTTGATCTTTTAACATCATGTCCTTGAAAGATGGCTGCAGGACATGAACTACCTCCTCCTGAATGAAAATGAGTAACTCGATCAGTTTTGTAACAATTACTACCGGAACATCCATTCACCTAGCTTGACTAGCATTACAAGTGCTGAGCCAAACATCCTCTG
>NC_056751.1:242626020-242783520 GCF_019279795.1 Protopterus annectens
GATCTTACAGAGCAGTGAGAGAATAGTGATTGGTCTCTAGTTAGAGGGTTCAACAGAGTTGCCACCTTTGTGCAGAGGAGTGATTTAGAAGGGTTTCCATATTTCTGGTATGGTAGATTCCTGAATGGAGCGGTTGATTAAGATAGATACAGGATATACAACAAAGTCAGCAGCAATTTTCAGAAATTGAGGGGCACGTTTATCAGTGGATGGAGAGCATGGTTTTAGTTTAAGAAGCAGGGATTTGATATATTTAGTAGAAACAGGTTGCAAGGTAAAAGGCTGAGAGACAGAGGGGCAGAGAGGTTTAGGGGGAGGTAAGGGTGACACAGAAGAGTTGGGATCAGTGGAGTAACCAGAGGGTAGGAGTTTAGAGATGCTGTCTATGAAGTGTTTGTTGAGTAAGTCTGCAGTTTCAGAGGGGTAGTGATATGGGAAAGGGTTAGGGATGGTAGGAGAACCAGTGTGGAGCAGGGAGTTGATAGTACTCCAGAATTTTTTTGGGTCATTTGGGTGAGAGCTTCGAAATTTAGTGAAATAATGGTGTTTATCCAAAATAATAAGTTTTTTACACGATTTCTGAGTTGCTTATAATCATGAAGAAAGGTGGTAGTTTTAGTGGTTTGCCATTTTTTCCACAGAGCATCTCTTTCCTGCATCAAAGCATGAGTAGCTTTGGAGAGCCAGGGTGCAACATTAGATTTGATTCTGATTTTGCGAGTTGGGGCAAGAGACTTTAGGACATCAAGGAAAATGTGGTTGAATTTAGTAACAGCATCACTGAGTGGGAGAGCTTTTAGGAAAGATCAGTTGATGGCAGAGAGTCTACAGTTAAAGGTTTCTGGGGAAATGTTAGTGAGTTTCCTACAATCTCTGTAGAGATGGGGCTTAGAGAGATGAGGAGAGTGTCTTAAGATAGTGATGGGAGAATGGTCACTAACAGAGTCAGGGAAGGTAGAAGGGTTACAATAGTTGTTTGTAGAGTTGGTTAAGATCCAGTCATTTGTGGAACCAGTAGCATTTTTACTGTTGTGGGTAGGGGTAGTGATCAGTTGTGAGAATCCATACAGGTTTATGAAATATTGGGATGAGTCACCAATAAGGGAGTTCCAATCTATATTAACATCTCCAAGAATGATGATTTCATAGGGGATGGGGGTGTTTATCCAGGAGAGTATATGTTCAAGGATAGGTATGTTTTTACCTGGGGGGATGTAGATAGAAGCAACAGCAAACTTCCTATAATTATTGATGTGGCAGTCTAGGAGCAGTAGTTCAGCAGGGAAGAAACTAGGCAGGGTGATGTCTATAGATGTTAGCGTCAATGAAACAGAGTACAAGATAGCCACCCCATCGCCTTTTTTGGGTGTCCTATCAGACCTATAAATATTGTATTGAGGTGGGAGAAATTCAGAGGAATTGGTATGCGGTTTTAGCAATGTTTCCGATAAGGCCAGGATGTGAGGTTGGTGTTGGGCCAACCATGCGTGAAGTTCGCACATTTTGTTGTTTGAGAGATGTTTGAGGCTGGAAATATTTGAGGATGTTTTTGAGGGGACAGCAGATGAAGGGGAAGTGGAGAGAGGGGAGGAACCAAGACTGGGATGGATGTCACCAGAAACCAGAAGAGCAAAGACAAGATGGAAAAGGTGAGGGTGGTCAGTAAGGAGAATGGGGTACTTGAGTTTGGGCTTAGGAGTAAGAGTTAAACACGTGGCCTACCCCACTCTTACTAAAGGAAACTCTTTCAGCTTTTCCCAGTTAGGGGTCACCACAGCAGAACTCTGGTCCACTCACAATTGGCAGTGGATTTTATGGTGCCGAGTTGCCAGCACGACGCCCAACCTTCAATTAAGGCACACCCATTCACACTCGCACCTATCTGCATGTCTTTAATGTCACTCGACCGCGGGGAGGACATGCAGACTCCACACAGAATCGAACGGGAGAACTTCTTGCTGTGAGACAACAATGCTAACCGCTGCACCACCAGAAGAAGTTCTCCCATTTGATTCTCGGCTGGAGCACCTTCTGTGTGGAGTCTGCATGTCCTCCCCACAGTTGAGTGACGTTAAAAACATGCAGGTAGGTGTGAGTGTGAATGGGCGTGCCTTCGTTGAAGGTTGGGCGTTGGGCTGGCAACTCGGCACCATAAAATCCACTGCCAATCATGAGCAGACTGGAATTCTGCTGTGGTGACCCCTAATCAGGAAAATCCAAAAGAGTTTCCTTTAGTAAGAGCGGGGTAGGCCACAAGTTTAAATTTAAGACACTGAAAGGGGGAGCGACCGAAAAGAGAGGGTGCAATAGTCAGTGAAGCTTGGTTATATGTTGGAAGAGGTCTGGGAAAGGGAAAGGTGGGGAAGAGGGGAAGATATGAAGCTCAGTGTAGTAGGAAGTGCTTAGGGCTAGTGAGATTTGAAGTGGGAGAAACAGCAGTAAGGACAGCATTGTGTGATGGAAAAAGGAGGGGAAGAGTTATAGGGAAAAATATAAAGAAATGTATTAGGGAAGGGTGGTGGCTAGAAATAAGTGGTGTGAGGGGAAGGAACAGTATCAAGGGGTGGAAATAGTGAATATGTGAGGAGATAATAGGTGTACTAGGGAGTGAAAGAGTTAAGTGTGAGAGAGGAAAGCCACAGAGGAGGCAGCCCAAGATGGACAGGGAAAGGGGAAGATTAGTGACAAGGTGGGAAGAATGAAAGGGTGAGAGCACAAGTTATAGTGGTGGGAGGGGGCTGTGGGAGTGACCAGACAATGAGGTAAATGTATAAATTTGAGGATACTAGGGATGGGTGGGATTTGGGGGTGGGAAGAGAGTGAAGCGAGCCAAAAGGACCGAGGGGAAGCAGAGCAGAAAGAACCACACCACAGGTAAGTTTAATGTAAGGGCCTAAAAACCTGCACTCAGCACTTTAATTTTACTTACTCTTAGCAGGAAAGACAGACCAACAGTATACAATTTTGAGTTTTTTATCAGGATTACTTGTTCAAATGTCAGACAAATAAGTAAAACTTTCAAACAGGAATCTAAGTCTGAACTATGATTCCACAAAGAGAAGCAGACAGTCACAGAGGAGAATGGGAACTGAGTAGAGTTGATTTCTATGACTGGAATGTGAAACCACATCATTGGAATGCCTGGATTTGTTCTGTCCAAACGTCAGTCACCACCATGCCAGTCAGAAGGCTGTATTGAGGCTGAGTACTCAGTATGATGAAAACTGAGTTTGAACATTCTGATAATTAGAGAATTGGAATCAAACAACTCACTCTAGTTAAAAGAGAGACTGGGAGACAAACAAGATGCCAAATGCACAGATAATGAGCATGATTTTGTTTAATGCTATTCAAAGTGATATTTCTGACAAACTAGAAGGGAATACATGCCATTCTGAAAATGATTCAGGAATGAAAAGAAATCTTGTCCCCCTGATATCTTATAACTTTATAATATTAAAGCACTTACATGATATGGAAGAGGTAGAGAATGCAAAGATTTAAAATGATGGCCAAAGCCAGTGGAAAGACAAGTTACCACTGTCACCTACTAATGAGATAGAAGCTTCACAGTCAGTGTGCTTATTATGGCAGATTGTAACCCAGAATGACTACAGACCATCAGGAGGATTACAATTTATTTATTTTTATTTATTTATTTGACATTTGTTTACTGGGTTGGTCTGACTGGGTCTACAGAACCCATTTTCAGCAGAGGCCCGGGGAGAAAAGCTCCACAAACAGTACAATACAAATACAGTATAATCCAATACAATGCAAATTACATTAGAAATACTATACAAAAATAAGTTCAAACTATGTTACAAGATGTTGCAATATATTACTTCACATCTAGACAGTTCTATAGAGTTAAAACATTAAACACAATAATAGTCACTCTCACCATACATGATATAGAAGAGTGTCTAAAAAATAGTACATAGTGCAATGTGTGACACTGACTGTTATAGTACAGGAAAAATCGAATGTTAGTTTCAGTTAGGAAAAGAATAGCCAGAAAGTTAGTGATGCAGAGATAGTGAGAGAGTTAAGAAGACTAGAAGCAATACAGCCTGAGCAGTAGCTTAAGGATATGGTATAAAACAGAGAAGGAGTTAGAAAAGCCTTAGCATCTTGCAGTCTATGAGGGATTGAAATGTGATAGAAGAGGAGGATGAGGCTAGTGTGGAAGAAGAGGAAGTGCTGAGCATCAGGCAGGCTTTATACAGGAGCAGAGCCATGTCTTTTTGAGATGATTTTTTTAAAAGAGGCTTTGAAATGGGTTAGGCCAGGTATAAACCTAGTAGCTAGAGGTAGTGAATTCCAAAATATAGAGACAGAGTATGAATACATAGAGTGACCTGGTTTTCTTGTGGGTTTTGAGATAGCTAAGAGATATTTTTGTCTTCTGCTCATAGGGATCAGTTTGGTATGTAAGGTGTGACTAGGCTGGCTAGTGCAGGGCAGGCAGTAGGCTTGAAAATAAGGTTGTGTAAGGTGGATAGCTGAATAAAAGCAAGTTCGTTGGGGAGTTCAAGCCAGTTTCTATGAGTGGTTTGCAGTGGTGTGTGTGATATTTAGAGTTTGTGGCAAACTTTGCAACTTTGTTGTAGCACTGTTCCAGCTTGCTTAGAGTAGAAGATTGTAAGTTAGTTAGGGTAGGGGCACCATAAAAAAGGGAGGGAAGTAAAAATGTTTTTGCAAGGGTAAGTTTGGCTGCTGCAGTAAAGAAATGTTTGTTTCTATATAAGAGTCCCAGTTTTTGATAAGTTTTCTTTATATGTTGCTGTATATGGGGGTCAAATGAAAGTTTATTGTCAATAATGACTCCTAGAAGTTTGGTTTCCTGCACTATTTCTATGAAAGTGTTGTCAGATGCAAGTATGTTAAAATGATCAGTGACAGGGGAGGTGTTTTTGGGATGAAACAGTACTAGTTTTCTCTTCTTTGGATTAAGAAAGAGTTGGGCATTTCTTAGCCAGGATTCGACTTCAGTAAAGGACTGTTGAGTTTTTGAAAGTAGTTCTGGTAGTGATTGAGCAGTACAGATTATGATGGAATCATCAGCATATTGAATGAGGGTCCCAGGGTGAGAGGCAATGTGAAGGATGTTTGTGAAAATGTTGAAGAGTAGGGGTCCTAGGACGGAGCCTTGAGGAACTGAAGTAGGGCTGTGGTGAAAGGGTGAGAGTTCATTGAACCATTTCACTGCTTGTTAACAATCCTTGCGGTAGCTCTGAAACCATTTTACTGTGTTATGTGAGAAGCCTAAGTTAGACAGTGTGTTCAAAAGTAAGGGGTGAGACACTGTATCAAAGGCCTTGGTGAGATTAAGGAATACTGAGGCTGTATAGCATCCTGCATCTCTGGCCTTGTTCATGGTGTCTGTAAAAGATAATAGGCCTGTAGATGTGCTGTGGCTATATCAGAAGCCATGTTGGGAGGTTTTGGTTAAAAGATTGTTTTGCAATAGATATTGCATTGCCTGCTGATGGATACCTCTCTCGAAAATTTTGGATATGGGTGACAAGATGGATATAGGACGGAAATTGGATGGATCAAAAGAGTTGCCTCCTTTGTGGATGGGGGTGATGTGAGATTGTTTCCATATGGTAGGTACTTCTGATTTGGATAAAGACCTATTTGTAAAGATACTGATTGGGTAGGAGATTAAGTTAGCAGCCAGTTCAAGGTAGTGCGGTGGAAGATTATCAGCTGAGGTAGAGCAGGGTTTTAGTTTTTGTAGCAGTTTCTTGATGGTGTCAATGGGTATGGGCTGAAATAAGAATGGGGTTTGTATGACATTTTGTTGAGTAGGGTTATTAATGACAGGGTTATAAGTAGTTGATTGTCTGGGGTTGGTTTGAGAATAGGTTGAAGGGTGGGGGGTCCAGCATTAGGGTCTGATATTGATTTCATAGGTTCATAGATTAGTTCTAAGCTAACTGCCCTTGTGAGCCATTTTAAGCCTAGTTAATTATCCCTTGTGAGCCTCAAACCCTGTACCTTGTGTTTGTAAGGCAAACACCTAAACCATTAGGCCACCCACCCAACTTTTATCAAGTGCTTGTTAAAATGTATGGTTATTTGTGATGGAGGGGTATCAGCTGATAGGGTGTGCTCTCCATTTGTTCCAGGGTTAAGTAGAGAAGATATGGAGTGCCAAAATTTACTGGGTTATTTTTATGCTGGAGTTGAAGCTGGGAATAACATGACTTCTTATCTCTCTTGATTAGTTTTGTCAATTTGTTACGTAGTGTTTTGAAATTAACTTGATTTTGTTCATTTTTGTTTTATTTCCAGGTTGACCAGGCTAGGTCCCTTTGCTTCATCAGGTATTTACGTTCCTTAGAGAGCCATGGTGCTGAGTTCTTTTTGATTCTTTGCATACAAATGGGAGCTCGTGTATCAAGTATGTGAAGGAAGGTGTTATTAAAGTATAGTACAGCGTCATTAAGGGGTAGTTGTTTAAGGGGTGTCCAGTCTGTTTCATGTAGGAGATGGTTGAATTTATGCTGACAAAAATTAGTTGAGTTCCTAACTGAATTTACAGTGTGTACTCTTAGTTGGTGGGAGTTTGTTCTAAGGGAATAACCTGGCAGATGATCACTGAGGGAGCCAGACAGTGTACCAGAAGAGGGGTAATTGGTGGGGTGGGATACTAGGATCCAATCTAGAGTGGATTGGCAGGTAAGATCTTTGCTGTATCTTGTTGGAGTATTGATAAGCTAAGAAAAAACATACAGATTTATACTATTTGTGGGGGAGTTGGAAGCTATGATTTTCCAATCTATATTTGTCTCCTATTTATTATTGGTCTGAGGTTTATTGTTTGGGATGTCCAAGATAAAATATTTTCCAACACTGGTATAGTGTTACCTGGTGGGATATATATTACTGTTATGCAAATTCTTTTTGATATGTTGAGGTTCAAAAAAGAGATTAGTACCTCAGCATTGGAAAAGATGGGTATATTACTGGTGTAGAGTGTGATGTTGAGCATAGAGGGATATAGATGTGCTATCCCTCCCCCTTTTTTTAGATCTATCTCTTCTGGTTATTGCAAAGTTTAGAGGTATTAATTCTGAGTCTTTTACATTGGGGTGTAGCCATGTGTCGGTAAGGGATAGTATGTCAGGTTTATTGATCAATCCAGACATGCAGTGGGGCTATTTTATTACATATACTTCTAAGGTTCAGTGTAAGCATGTTTAAATCTTTGGGGTTGCTCTTAGGATTAGTGGGTGGGCCAGGGTTAGGATGTATGTATCCACATTTGAGTAGATAGGTAATGAGGAATGAGTATGGGAAGTGTTTTTTTATTCCTAGGTGATGGTACTGGTCAAGTGTGGTTTCATAGGAGGTGAGAGGCCAATTTGTGGCTTGAATAATATGGGAGGGTATAGGGGAAAAGGTGGGAGGAGATATGTGAGAAGCTGTGTTGTTTATTGGGGAGATGGTTAGAGGAGGCTGTTGATGTGTATTGGTGTGTGGGGGTATGTGAGGATATAGCTGTAGCGAGGTTGAGAATTAACAGTAAAGACGCTAGGCAGGTTAGGAGGAGCATGTCAACTGCAATAGTGGGTTTAAAAATAGTAAAAGTGATATTTATGTGTTTGAATGTAATATCAGGTGTAAACAGAGATTATGTTATCTTGTGATATGTGTGCAGCTGAAGGTAAGGTTGGAAATGTTTTGACTTCATGGTGGGATTTGACAATGTGGATAGATGTTTTGCCTTGTGGTTTGTGATAAGGAGAGGTGGGGAAGATATGATTGGTCAGTAGTAAAATTATTGTGCAATGTTAGTTGTGTGTATAGTAGAAGAGAAGGTTGTAAGCCTGGTGTTAATGGAAGATTGTTTGAAGTGGTAATTGTATTGTGATGGTAAAGCAGAGTAAGATGCAAAGAATTATAGTGGGGGGATAAAATTTCAAGGTAATGGATGTAAGGGAAAGCAGATGAGTTTGGTTAAATAAAAGAAGGTAAGGTGTGAATGAAATGTGGGTGTGGACAAAGTAGAGTTGTATATAATTGGATCATAGGAATGAGGGGGAGTGGTTTGCTTAGGATAAGAGTAGAGGTGCTGGGGTGGGTGGGATATGGGGAAAGGGTAGGAAAGTGGAGTGAGCAAAGCAAACAGAGTGGGAAGAACCCTGCCAGATGGTTTACCACCACAAAGAATCAGTGAGGTAGAATGTTCATGGATACAAAGACAAGGTGTCTGAACTCTAAATACTTGACTCGAGTCACAGCATTTCATTTTATAGTTATGGGCTTTTCAATGTCATTCCGGGGATATATTACACTAAATAGAAAATATGCTGAAGTGTTAATGTAGCTTCACCCCAGCAGTAAAAGGCCTGTGAGTGTAGGTGAGTAAGTGGGGGTGGGGATATCCTTCCAGCAGATTCAACAATACAAAACAGAGCAGACTAATGCATGACTTAACAAATTAAGCTATTAGTTCACATCTTGGAAACTGCCTTACATAGATTTAACTCGGTGCATTTGTTCCTTGTGAACTTTTGCAACTGCAGTTAAAATTCAGCTGTGCAAGTTCTTTACGTAGTGGAATATGATAACTTTTGCAGCAGCAGCAGTAGTCAGACTTACATGTGCTTGTTTCAATAGATTTAACTCAGTGTATAATTAAAAGTATATGAAGGAGAGATGGTGTTAGAAATCCCACTTCTGAGCAAATAGGTTTGGAAGTGCTTTTCATTGCACTGCAATATATTTGCTACAAGAAAGGTAGTTTTATGAAGCTTTAGTACAGCCAACAAGACCTCTGCCAGTAGTTGTGTTGTGAGTTTAAAGGTTAGAATGCAGGGTACTGAACAAGTAGTTGCACACAAGTGACTGGAATACAAAAGCACTGTCCTTGGAACTCTGCTGAATCCTGTCAGCAAGATAATCTGTATTTCTTAAACTAAATAGATGGAACATTGCTCTGCGTAACAAAGTGGAATGTGTAACAGTAAAGAAAACAAAAACGCCAGAGAGGATGAAAAACATTTCAACTGATTGCTGTGACATAAAAGTAACCAAAAACAGGCACAACAATTTAAAGTGGAATGTTTCACCATTTTCTATAGGTCTGTTGTAAAAGAAGATCTCCAGGTTATCATCTGAAGTATATTATAAACTCACAACTGCTGTGAATGCATTTACAATAAGAACTTGAAAAGCAAATCTGAGGGTGCAGGCCTCTTTCAGGTTCATCTTCCAACAGGTTGCTCCACAAATATTACATTCCACAGGTTAGCTGTGACTGGGGTCCCTCATTCCACACTTCCAGGTCTTCCTACAGATGATCCTCCAAATGAAGAACTAACTTCCTGAGTTTAGCACTCCAGACTAATCCCTTTTATACCATAATAATTTGCAATTAACACTTTGTGAGCTAGCTAACACACGGTAGATTCTGACTAGACGTGTGTGTGATTGTTCCCGCTCTCCACTTAAGGTACTTTATATACTTTCCATATTCAAGACAGTACAACTAACTCCTCCAAGTATAAAATCAGGGGTTTTGGAATCATAATGATGGTTTGTTAGCCACGGGCATCCAATCAGCATTTTTGAAGGTATGGTCTGGCATATATGATACTAGATCCTGAAAAAGGTTGGAGGGATAGAGCCCACTGGCACAACTTTGCATTGCTATCAGTTTGCTTACTTAACCTGTGCAAAGGTGTGTGATCTTTTACCATATTGAAGTGCCTGCCTAGTAAATAAAAATCCCACTTTATTGCATGACACTCTCAGTTGTTGAGTGTCTGCTTTCTTCATTGTTGAGCTTCCTGCTCATATTGCATACAGGGTGCTCCTCACCTTGAATGTTTTAGGAAAGCACAGCACCCAAAACCTTCATATGATATCTTGGTAAAATAGGTAAACTGTTTGCTATAATCAGGAGTTAGTAACCCAGGCTCAGAACAAAGGAGACTTGTTTAGTTCATTAAATGTTCTGTTTGCCTCATGAGACCTTTGTGCACTGACAGGAACTTTACCCCTTGTGACATCTGTCAGAGGGGCAGGTAGTAATTGCAAACTTAGGCACAAGCTTTCTGTGGTATCCAAGTAGTCCAAGGAAAGCCTTCACATATCTCTTAGTAGAGGGTATGGGGCAATTTTTTTTTTGTTTGATCTCTGACTTTTCTGGTCTGTTCTAGTCTTAGATGCCTTATCATTCCTCTTCCCTTACAGTACCCTAACTACTTAATTCTACCATACCAAGCTTACTTTTCTCAACATTTACAGTCAATCTTGCTTGGCTTATGGGCTCTAACACCACCTGCATTTTAGGTACATGAAATTCCCAGTCCTCTGAATAAATGACTCCATCATCTAAGTATGGCATGGCATATTGGTCTTCAATGTTTTATCCCTCAGCTTCTGAAAAGTGACTGGAGCTTCATGTAGGCCAAATTATAACACTGTGTTCTGAAACAGGCCACCAGGGGTTACAAAGATGTTTTTAATTCAGTATGGATAAGTGGTATCTTTCAGCATCCCTTCGTCAAGTCCAATGTTGTTAAGTATCCAACTTTTTCTAGGTCCTATTTCAACTCAGTTTTAGATAAGGGATAGATATCAAACTTTGAATTTTTATTTACTTTCCTAAAGTCATTGCAGAATATGAAACTTCCATCAAGTTTAAGGACTAGTGCTACTGGTCTTATCCATGTACTTTGTGACTCTTCTGTCACACCTAGTTTGAACATTGTTTTTACTTTTTCTCTTACTGTTTTTGTGACTCTGGCACTCTATGAGGCCTGAGTATAACCTTCAGTCTGTTGGTTGTCTCTATTTTTTCTTATACTAGTTTAGTTCTCCCAATTTTTATTTCTAAGAAAACTCTTATTTCTTAACAAAATATCTCTCGCTTTCTGTTTTGTACTTCTGACAAGGACTCCTGTACCTTCACTTTGGGTAGACTCCCTTTTAGAAATGTCAGCTTGCAAGCTCACCACCACAGAAGTCTCTCTTTCTTTCCATGGCTTCAGAACATTATTACCTTTGTTCTAGCTTTCAGTTTCCTAACTTAAAATTAGTGCATTTATTCTTTCCATCACCTCAAATGGCCTGTGTCCTTTGGCAAGAAATAGTATTGCATTTTAAGGTTAGGACTGTAGTTTTATTACAGTGTACTCGAAAAAACACAGATTAACACATCATTTAGGTTTCATTTCATAGTTAATAAAGGGAGCTAGAAATCTTGTATGAGGCTAAGAAGAAATACTGTTAGAGCAGATGTGATCAAGATGCTGGGCAAATTAGGAGAGAAATGGCTCCTGGGTCTACTCATCGCTTTATGGAGAGAAAGGTACATTCAGACCACTGGAGAATAAGCATTCCAGTGCCAGTGTGAAACAGTAAAGGGGGTATTCACAAGTGTGGGTAGTACATTTATATGAAACTCTTGTCACACAATATGAAGGTGTGAGAAATTCAGATTCAGCTTAGAGCACAGTACAACCAGCCCAGTGAGACAGACAGAGAAGGAGAAGAAACAGTCCACCTGGACATTCCTTAACATGGAGAAAGCATATGATAAAGTCCCAAGAGTTCTGATTTTGGCAACCCTGTGATGGTTAAAGTCTCAGAAGCTCTGTTACAGTTAGAACAGGCTATGTACAAGGACCCACTGGCACAAATATATACAGTGTTCAGAGTCACAGAGATGTTCTCAGTGGGAGTGGGTATGTATCAGGTTTCATCTTTGAACCCATTCCTGTTTATATTAGTAGTGAAGAATTACATCAGCAAATGGGTTGGTGGAGACGGATCAAATAATGTGGTAATACAAGCAGACTTTGAACAGGAACTTCAGCAAAAGATAGGGAACTGGAATTCAAAACTAAAGGCACATGAGATGAAGTAGAGATAAAACAGTGGACATGGCAACTAACATTCATTATCTGCTCTGTTCCTACCTTCCCCCTCAACTTAATCCACCAGTTGAATGCCTTTTCCCGTGCATCTGTGGAGTCCCTTTCTACCACCATTCTGTCAGGCTATTCCATAAATCCACATTCCTCACAATGAAGAAGTGCATTTGGAGATCCAGGGAGCAGTTAATTCCTATTCTTCATATTATATAATTCTGGGATTGTAACTGAAAAAGGTTCTGTGGGATCATTTTAGGTACTACAGTCATCAAATATCACAAATGTGTACAATATAAGGCATTATACTTCGCTTTGGCTCCCTTTTTATTTATTTATTTATTTAGGGACAAAAACCTGCATGCTTTTCAATTTTTTATTATTAAAAGTATGTGTGCTATCTGCTGAACAACTGGAGGACACATATTAAAAAAAAAATTTCTGCATCCTTAGTTTAGATGGAGAAATTAAATTATTGAGAAAGGAAGAAAAAAGTGCTGCTACTGAATTCATCCTCAACTCTCGGTGAGCTCCATCATTTGGTAGATAGTTACAGAATCTCACAAAGACAATGATGAAGTCCCTGTTCTCCACCAACCACTTTGTAACAGTAGTCAGAAATTCCATCTCTGTAGTCCAACTAATATCTAAAGGTATCTCATCTAGATGAAAGGAAGCTATTAGCCCTCCGTATGTATCACGTTGATTGTTAAGTATGTCTCCTTTGCTATGTATTTGTGTAAACACAGCACAGAACATGAAAGGCCCAAGAGATTCCTCAATAAAAAGATAACAGGCCCGAAGCCCTTAGCTACCAAAACAGACTTGAATCCCTATACTCTGTGTCTGTGGCAACTTATATTTAGCATGTAGAGCCATGCAGAGTCCTGCTGTTCTTGATCTCCTACACTGTTGCAAAACTAGCAACATCACAAACACCCGCACTAAGTATTTCAGCCTTTACCAACAAATATAAAGGGCATGCTAGCATGATGGTCCTTACCAAGAGGGGGCAGCTCTGCTCCTCACCAACTGTAACTTCGTCTCTGGTCAAATCAGACCACAGATCAGTCGCATTCATTATAAGACTGAAATCTGAAGTAACCTGAAGTAACTTCCGATATCTCAAGTATTCAGAGATTATGCAAAGGATAATCTGCTATAAACTAAGTGATGACCTGGCTAAATGCAAAAGCCCCTTCCATCCTGATGACTCCACTGCTTATGTAGAACCTTTTACTGCCAAATTCTGTGCACATGTAAGTAGCTGCATAGATGCATCTGCCCCCTTCAGAAATAAGTAGGCTCATAGGTTCATAGGTAGGTACTAGGCTATCTGCCCGAAGGCATTTATAAGCCTAGCCAGAATGTGTTGGCTTTCGCCACCCCCTTAGATTAGTTCCCTGTGCCTCTGTCCAGTAGAGCCACTGAAGTGATCCCCGGGGTAAACTTTCTGTTTCCCATCCACTCGTCAAGGTTTCTTTTGAAGAGTGTTAGCGAGTAGCTCTGCTTAATGTAGACTGGGATCTTGTTCCAAAGCATGGGAAGTCTCTGCGGCATGAATCTATCCCTCCAGCATGTCCTATTTATTGTTGTGGTGAGGTTTAGATCCCTAGAGTGTGTGGCTCGAGGGGATAAGGTTTTCTTTAGGTGGAGCATGTCCATCAATTCTGTTTTGGACATGGCCTTGTATGTCAGGCAGAGATTACCTCTGAGTAGGTGGTATGCAACCGAGTACAGCTGGAGTTTCTTCAGTCGAGCTGCATAGGGCATCTGTTTGAGGCCAATGACTCTCTTGGAGAGGTACTTCTGTGTTTTTTCCAGCTGTTGCAGGTGTCTTGTAAGGTACATCCCAAATGGGACATTGTACTCTATGATGTGTCTGTTGAGTAGAGGGGCACAATGACCTCTTTTGATCTGGATGCGAACCCTTTTGTGATTAGGTGGGCCACATAGAAGGATTTTTTAACCACTTTGACAATGTGATTATCAAAGGTGAGATTGCTATCTACTTGGGTCCCCAGATCCCTTATTACGTCTTCCGTATTTAGGGGACTACCACCTATGTGGTAGTTTGTCGGTACTTTGTTTTTTCCAAAGGGGGTGACTATGCACTTTTTGGCATTTAGCTTCAGACCATGATTTTGACCCCAGGTATCCGTCTCAGTGAGACCCTTTTGGAGGATGTCTGTGTCAGCCAGAGAGTCAATTATAGCCCCTAGTTTGCAGTCGTCTGCGAACTTGGTCAGCCATAGTCCTCCTGCACTTGCCTGTACCTCTGAGAAGTATATGCCGAACAGGAAGGGTCCTTAGACTGAGCCCTGGGGAACGCCACTTGTAACTGGTTTAGAGTCGGACCTAGCTACCACAACTCTCACCATGTGGGTTCTTTCCATGAGGCAGTTGGCAACCCATCTTGTGACACAGGGGTTTATGTTCAGGCTGGTGAGCTTGTCTATAATACCAGAATGGGAAATGGTGTCGAAGGCCTTAGCGAGGTTAAGGTAGGCTGTGTGTACCACCTTTCCTTTATTTATAGCCTTGGTAACTGTCTCAAAGAAGTCCACCAGGATTAGGAGGCATGATATGCCCTTAACAAAGCTGAACTAGGTAGTGTCCAGTGTTTGGAGGTTCCCAATGTCTCTGTTAATAAGTTCCATGATGATGCGCTCCATAGCCTTGCAGACCAAACTAGTCAGGCTTATAGGGCAATGGTTCCCGGGTCTGTTGTGGCTCCACCTTTGTGGAGCGGAATAACCATTGCTGTGTGCCACTCTATGGGTACATAGCCTGTGGAGAAGCTGAGTCTGAACAGTGTGTTTAGGTGAGGGGTTAGTTTGTCTTTGAGCTCATGTAGGACGCAGCCTGGGACACCATCCGGTCCCATTGATGCTGTGTTTTTGGTTTTGGAGAGGGCTGTTTTAACCTGAGTGTCTGTGATTTCAGGGACGCTATATTCATCTGGCAGGGTTATGGGCCCTTTTGGGGGTGAGAGGGGTTGAAGTTTGCTCTGAACCTGTCTACCAGGATGTTGGCGATATCGGTCGGTTCAGTGTATTTTGTGCCATTCTGCACTAATTCCGAGCAGATCTGAGCATTGCCACTTAGATTCTTGACATAGCTAAAGAATGCCTTGTGGTTATCTTTGGAGTCCTTGGCAATTTTTCTTTCAAAGCTCTCCTTGGATGATTTTATGAGGAATCATAGTTTCTTGCTGATACTGATTAGGGATGTCTTCCCTTCTTGGGATTTTACTCTTTTCTGTACTAGTTTCCTCCTTCTATTGTATAGCTTGTTTATGGAAGGGGTCCACCAGACTGGTTCCCTTTTCTTGGAGGGGTGAATCTTGGTTTTGCTTGGGATAGCATGATCCATGCATTCTTGTAGGTGCCTGTAGAATGCATTAGAAAAGGATTTTGAAGCTTGGACAGCGTTATCCTTTAGCATGGGGGCTTTGAAACTTTCCTCCTCCGTCTTAAGTAATGTGAAGTTTGCTTTTGAAAAGTTTTTCACTGTGGTTTCCTTGTCTGGGGATGGAGGCGGAATGTGAATATCCAAAGTGATTTGTTTATGGTCACATCTAACCAGCGAGGGGTTGACCTCTGGTGTGGAATGCCAGTCGCCCATGTTGGTGATGACCAGGTCCAATATGTTGTCACCTCTGGTGAGAGTGTTGACCAGTTGAACCATGGTGTTTGAGTCTATAAATTCTAGGAAATGTTGGGCAAGGGAGTTAGTACTTGAGTAGTTCTCCCAGCTAATGTTTGGGTAATTTAAATCACCCAATATTAGGGTGTTTGGTAGGACCTTTATGTTTCCCAGTGTTTCCAGAAACATGGAATGGGAGTTCTGGGACATGGTGGGTGAGCTATAGCAAGCTACAATTTGAATTGCAGTTTTCACTGTTGTTAGTTGCTGTGGATGATCTCTGAAGCATCGTGCTGTGCCACTAACCTGGAGGTGTGGGTATCCTTAATGAATATGGATACGCCCCCACCTTTTGTATTTCGGTTTGGGCTCTGTGGCCAAAATGTATGGTATGAGTTGTAGCCTGGTAGTGCTGGGGTGCTCTCTGGAGCCTTCAACCAGGTTTCTGTTACTGCACATATATC
This sequence comes from Protopterus annectens, assembly GCF_019279795.1. Classification (NCBI taxonomy): domain Eukaryota; kingdom Metazoa; phylum Chordata; order Ceratodontiformes; family Protopteridae; genus Protopterus; species Protopterus annectens. The sequence continues at coordinate 242,642,027 of NC_056751.1, forward strand.
AATTTTCTCCATACTGTGGAGTGCCTCGAGTGCATGCATTTTGAGGTTTAGATTTCTGGCATTTAGTAGCATTACCCTCAGTTTTTTGTTACTTGTGCTATTTACAATGGTGGGTTTGTCTTTTGAGCCCTGCCTAAAAAAGGCACTATGGGGGTGACAAGAGCCTTGGCCAGTATTCGAAAGCCTAAGGGTGACAGATGCAAGCCGTCTCTAGTGAAGCAGTGTGGCTTGTCGAGCATGTCATCCAAGGTGAACAGACACTGGAACCCCTTTGAATGACACCAGAAACTTAGCCAATTGTCGAAATCGAGAATTGTTTCTTTATACAGTGGTATCATTCTTGGTGAGGGCAGGATGCTACTCAAGGCCAGGGTCATACCAGCCTGGGCTATGTGATCAGAGAGCTCTTCCATATCTCTTTTCATGTAGTCCAGGGTGGTATGGCTCAGGTCATTCACACCAACATGGGCAATGACAGAGTCATATTTGTACTTGTTCTGGAGTGACCTGAGTGCTTGTGTTATGTGGCGGATCCTGGCACCCAACAGGCAGCTAACAGTAATCTTCTCCTTATTCACCTTAGTGAGTGGGATGTCAGTGTGCCTGACTATAGAGTCACCTATTACTAGTATGTTGGGTATGTTATTTTGCCTTAAGGGCTGTGATTGCATGGCACACTGGTTTTGTGAAGTATGTGCTAGGGTTTATAAGTGCTTGTTATAAGTTTTGAGCAAGTGCCAGTCTGAGGAAATGAATGGCTTGAGTGCTTAAGTCGAAAGTTTGTCTAGTTCCAAGGGAAAAGTTGAAGAGGACACTTTGTGGAGCTGGGAATAGTTTTACCATGGCTAATCGGCACTGCCCGGCACACAATACCCAGCAAATATGGTATTTATAGCAGGGAAATGAAAGAGATAGAAATGAGCCCAAAATGGCCAATAAACTACTAGTTTCTGGGCTGAAACCACTCCTCCAGGGACAGATAGGCTGCTAAAAGCTCCCCTCTCTCACAGGTGAACAGAGAAACTTTATTCTTTCCAAGCAAGGTATGGGCAAACACAGAGATTTGTAACACATCCCCTGAATTCAGCACTAACCTGAAAACTGGACTATACTAGCTTAGAAAGGTGGGAAACAAGTATATATATATATATATATATATATATATATATATTTTTTTTTTTTCCAGAAAATAAAGCAGATACACTCAAAAAAACACTTTAAATGCACAGAAAAGGATACTTATTGTTATATGTTGCAGATCAGCGTTGTAGTCAATGCCCCTAGTAATAAAGTAGGAAGAAACGCAAATACAGTAAAAGCAGATGAATAAAGTGCAATATATATATATATATATATATATATATATATATATATATATAGAAAACGAACAAACTGATTTAAACAAATTACCCAATTAACCAGAAAAAAAGCTCAAGACTGAACCCTGTTCCAGTAGTCTTCAATCAGACAAATTCTAACTGCACACTCCTGCTACTAGGGTGGAGGGGAACCTTCTCCACAAAAAGATGGCCAGGATCAGTGCTCAAGTTATACAAACAAAGCTAGATTCAGCAGGCCTGAATCTGGTCTATGCTACAGCAACAAGACGCACCAATTTCAGAAAGAAACAGTTCAAATAAACAGGCACAATAAGCCTGTGACCAGAAATTCCCAGCTCAGAAGGGCAGAATCCAGCCTATCCTCCCAAAAGAGTACAGACCACACACTTTCTTAAGGCATAATAACCGGCCTGAAGCCCAAGTGCCTAAGCCAGAACTAATACAATTTTAGAATAGCAGACACTGGGCCTTCAATCAGTAATTCCCAGCTTAGAAGGATGTACGCTACCTGTCCTGCCACAACAGTGCAGACCACAAACCTTCTTAATGTAAAACAGCCTGTATGAAGCCCAAGTGCTTAAACCAAAAGACTTAGAATAACAGTTACAATTTTATCAGGCTACTGCCAAGCAGTCATAAATGCAGCAGAATAAATAAAATTGAGTACTTTTAAGAAAAACAAAATAAAGTAGGAGGAAACACAACTACAGTAAAAGCAGATGAATAAAGTGCAATTTTTTTTAAGTGCAAGGAGATAGGAAGGAAGGACAGACCTAAGTGGGCTGGCCTTCTCAAATTGTCTCTCTGTATTAAGTAGAGTGAACACTAGACTCAGAATATGATCTCACTGTACTCGGTTAAGTGAGCAAATGAGATGGACCCAGGAGGAGTGTTTCAATACAGACTTACAGGAGGGGCAGGCAATTCCAGAGCCACCAACACTAATACCAACACAGGAATAGGAAGGGAGGGTGGGGAACTAACTGCAGAGAGACACACCGCACACTGTTCAGAAATACACAATTAGGAAACAGGAAAAAAATGAAAATACAGTACTTTTAAAACTGCAAGTGTGTACTTAACAGAAGACTAAAATACACTACTGCAAGTTTTACTTACCTTCAGCTTCTAATGCAGATGTTTGTAGCCAAGCAAGTCTCGCAGGAGTTGAGCATAACAATGTCAGATTCAAAAATAAACCCCTATGGCGGAACCCAAATATAAACAGGCTTTATAATAAAATAACAACAAAAGAAAAAAACTCATTGCACACAAAAATTTAACTCTCAAGATTCCAAAAACCACTCATGCTAAACTAAACAAGGAACTCCAGACACTGATCAAATCAACCAAAGACAGATATGACGTAAAGTTAACCTTCCAGAGAAATGATAACCACAAAACGTTCTTTAAATATGTTAAAACATCAGAAACAATGGTCAGCACTGTGCACATCTAATAGTAACTGATAGCACATAGTTAGACAGAGAGGACATAGCTAGTCTACTAGCTTACACATTTAGTTCAAACTGCCCCCTCTCCTTTCTTCTATACTCTGATTGCATGACTGCATCTAAACCTCTCTCCTCAAGTCTCTCAAGAGCAAGTCCTCAAAGCACTTTCTATGGCCAAGAACACTACTTCAATGGGCATGGACAACATACCAGACTGAAACATGACTTGTCAGTCCCCCCTACAGAGGCTGTTGAGTATTAGCCTCAGAACAGGCTTCATGCTGAATGAATGAAATACAGCAACAATCGTTCTCTTGCACAGAAGTGGGGCTTCAATGAACTCATGTAATTATAGACCCATAAGCCTGACCATCCTATCTGTAAGGCTATGGAAAGGATCACAGCAGCATTGACCCATGCCAGTTTGGATTCGTTAAGGGCAGAACCTGTCTACTAAACCTGGTCATCTTCAAAAAGTTACTATAGCAATGGATGAGGGCAAAGCAGTACACACTCCACATCAGAGGCCTTGCAAAGGCATTTGGCATCATATGACACCCAGGTATCATAGATACAGTCTCTGAGCTAAATATTAATCCCTATGAAATTCATTGGATGGCAAACTGGCTCACAGAAAGAAGCCAGGAAAAAAAGGTTGGGCAGCTCTGTCTCCTGTAAAAAAACCTGTCACTAGCGCTGTACCCCAGGATTCCATCTTTGGGCTACTCCTCTTTGGCCTTTATTTCTTGAAAGTCAAAGCTAATGTAAAGGGTTTGTGGCTGACCTAGTTTGCAGATGACTGCATACTTGATGCTATTATAAACTCAACAGAGGACACCATGATCTTCCAAGATAGCCTGTCCTAACCAAATAGCTGGTGTCAAAACCATGGACTAAAACTAAATACCAAGAAATGTATAATTGTATCATATGGCAAGCATGACTCCCCTTGTAACTATCACATTGACAATGCATCCATGAAAACTGATCCTGTAGTCAGGGAACTGGGAGTCTATGTTGACAACAAACTGTTCTTTGATCTCCCCAAATACATTATTGTAAGGAAGCCCTTTTTCATCACACAGATTATATCTAAAAATATGAGTTCCAGGCCCAATGATGTAATCATTCCACTGTTTTGGCACTCAGTAGGGCAATCATTAAGTACAATGCCTCATTGAGTATGTGCTTGTCCAAACACTTGTCACAACTGGAATGACCATATCTCTTCCTCACTAAGAAAATCAACGGCCAAAATCATAAAAATTATGGGGATCATCTCAAAGTCTTCTCCCTCATCTTGGTATCATACAGGCTACTGAAAGGTGACCTGTGGCTTGTGTATAGAGCCTCAACAAACCCTATCCTGTCAGAAATATTACACATTTGCAAGTCCAGCAGTAGCATAAACATTTGTTCAAGGGCTCTCACTTTTCTGCAACATAAATCGAATATGTTGGAGGGACAAGTATGTATCACAGAGAATTTTGCTTCTATGGAACAGCCTGTCACTCCACATAAAGCAAAATATTTCAGTTACTGTTTTCGAATGTAATGTGGTTAAACTGATGGGTAACCACAAATTCCCCATGATTTAGCACACTTGTTCCTCGTGGACATGGGTAACATGTAAATGTTGCAACATATACTTGTTCTGGCAACCACTGGGTTATTTGCATACAAAACATAAAGGCTAAAAGCTATAATGGTAATGTAAGACCAGGCTTCTTAAGATCATCACAAATCAATAACAGAGTAAGTATCTATGAGCCTATGATTGCTTAATGTCCCAGTGCATACATCATCCCTGGAATAAACTAATCATATTAAACAGAGTGAAACCCTACATCACCTTTTTATGGGTATCCAGAATTTCTCCATTGGTGTATCTTATGTCCTCTCCTGGAGGAAGGAGATGCCATATATGGTTGAATGCTGGGAAGTCTTTAATGGTCCTTGAACTAATCTGATTTGCAGATCTATGATCTTATAAAATAGTCTAATTCATTCTATAAGATCTATGATCTTATAGAATGAATTAGACTATTTTATCAGACAAGGGGACATAACATTTCAATATTAATGAATAATAACTTAAAGTCATGCACTTTTTATACATGCATTTTTATAAAGAAGAACCAAGTCCATGAAATATTTTTGCCTATAAAAGTTAGGCTCTTCTACAGTATATTCACAAAATGAATATACAAAATTTTCTCAGACCAACCCTGTCAAAACAACACCTACCCAAAGATGCTCAGACTTAGCTGGTTAAGCAGTTCAACAGAAATTTTCCATTCATTTCGGTAGTGCTCTGGTTTGTCCTTTTGTTTTTGAATACTATAAAATTGCTTGCCTGTAAGGTCAGTCTGTAAAAAGACTGGTGGTCACCTAGCTTTAGGGTACAAACTTGTGCATACCATGTTAACTATCCTGAATATGAATGTCGGAGACTATATTAAGGTGCAGAACAGTTGACATTAATATATAAAATAATAAAACATCCTAGACAAAATACATTCAGATATAACACACACACACACACACACACACACACGCAAGCATGCATGTATTGATATATACAGTCTAATGCGCACACATGTAGTTAACTTTATGGTTGTATATAAAAATATATAGATAGATATTTCATGAATATAAACTGACTGGTTAATCCTGCAGGGAGGACTGCCTGCATCTAATTTTCCTAACTATGATTGTGTGTGGAGGCCTGATTCCTTCCAAACTGCTTTGAATCTCGTTTCTGTTAACTCTGCTGATAGTTCCACTACCTACAAATCCTACTAAGTCCCTTAGTTCTATTTATATTGTTAGGCTTCCCATTTCCATTAATCCTGTGAGGACTTTCTGACTTCTTTATCCCTGCTGTGAATCCCCTGAACCTTTCTTTCAGGCATTTTCTGACTCTTAATTTGGTTATTTCAAGTCACCCTAGTAATTGTCTTAGTTTATTTATCCTGCTATGCATTTATTAACTTTGTTAACCTTTTTAAACTCCTCCTCTCTATTGACTCCTGACCCTGTTAGCTATCTGGCAATTAGTACAGAGGATTAAAGCTATGAATTACTTTCTGTAGTCTAAGGTTTGATTCCTTCAGCCTGCATTTGCCTGCCATGTGACTTTGAACATGTCACTTAACTATGGAGTGAACTGGGCTAGGGTCCTCAATGGTGCCCTGGACTGCATGCCTAGTAACTATCTACAAAACCACTGAAATTCCTTAAACCTCTTTCATTTTGCTGAGGCATCTCTAATTGTGTTAGTGCTTTCAAAGCCACTGAATCTGTCAGTTCCTGGGAAAGGCATTGACTGCTTTATTCCTACTGTGCCTATGAAGATTTTGTTAATTTTTCTATGAACTCCATAACCCAATTAATTCTCATAGGACCTCCTGTCTGTGTAACTTCAGCTAGTGCTTCCCTAAATCTGTATAGCGGTACCTGATACACAGCATTGTATTCAGTTTGGCATTTCACTCATGCGGGTGCATAGAGGTGCAGGGTTTTAGCATTGCTGTCATATAGCACATGGCTCTCTTGGTTGGTTCCCTGCTGGAGTATCTATTTTTGTGGAGTTTGCACATCCTGCCTGTTTCCATGTGAACTTTTGCTGGCATCATAAAGAGATGCCAATAGGTCAGCTGGTGGTCTATAAATTGCTTGCACATATGTATGTTGTATGTGTACTTCTTGTAATCGACTAGCATCTTGTCCAAAACTGCTTCTTTGCCTTATGGTTGCTGCTTGCTAGGATAGGCTTGGTTCCTTCTGTGATCTTAAACAGGGTAAAGCAAGTACTGGATAATGAATGAATGAATGAATGAATGAATGAATGAATGAATGGATGAATACTGCTAAACATATTCATGGATTATTCAGTATCACTGGCTATATTAAAGCATAAAACTGTACTGCCCATAATCTTTCTATCAAACTACTTGTCCATCTGTGTATGTATGCATGCATGAATGTATCTGTCTGCTTGTCTATCTATCTATCTCTCTATCCTCACATGTATTGGTATTGCAAAAATATGGATTTAAAATGCTTTTATTCTCCCCCTTCTGAAACATCAAAACTTTCAAATATGTGTTTTTTTATAGTTCTAGCCATATACACTTATCATGCCACTCAACTATCGAGATTTTAGAAAGAATGCCCAGATTTTTGCCTCATATTTTTGGTCTGTTCCTCTTAAAATGTGTGGTTTTCTGGCATATTGTTGAGAAGTGAAGTCACTAAATAATATTAAAATGACATACATTTGAGTTTCAGACTTCATATCCTTCAGAAAATACCTAATAATGCAAAACCTATTATTCTAACAACTTTCTAAGTTTATAGAAGCAAAATTTAAAATATGGCCCTATTTTTGGGCCTTTGTTCTCCATTATTTCTGGCTTTGTCCAGATTTCTTGCACTTAGAGGTTGAGAAGTATGACACTTATTAGGAAACAGGTATAAGTCTAGTAAAGTGAGAAAAGAAAGGGATGAGGATGGGAATATGTACAAAGGCATACTGAATCCATATCAGACCCATGAAAAATCAGTTACCTGAAGACGAGTTCACCGAGACCACATCGCCGACACAACACATCACCGACACAAGTAAGTATAAGTACTGTAGAATGGAATGTACTGGCATTTCTGCAATTAAATAAAAAACAACAAGAAACATGTATATAGCAGGGGGGCAAGCCCCCCTGCACCCCCCCTACTTAAATATACCAACTCTGAGATTGCACCACATTGCAGAAATGGGAATACATCCCGTTCCACACTACTTATCATTGTCGGTGATGTGTTGTGTCGGTGATGTGGTCCTGGTAAACTCGTCTTTGGGTAAGTGATTTTTCGTGGAACTGATAGGTTCCCATATATATGTGTGTATGTTATATATATATATATATATATATATATATATATATATATATATATATATGGATCTGCTTTAGATGACTGAAAACCCATTTTGCTGAGATGAAAATAACAAAACTGAAAATGCTGAATCATGTAGCTTTTCCCAGGACAAGTAAACACTTGCCCAAAACTACACTAAAATGCACCCTACTATCTGAAACCCACCCCCCAACTATATATACCAACTCTGGGATCACACTACAGTGGGGAAAAGGGCATATTTTCCCACATTCAGCAAGTGTTTACTTGCCCTGAGAAAAATGATACAGTTTGGCATTTTCAGTTTTGTTATTTTCGTCTCGGCAAAATAACATTTGGCTTTATGGGCATTCGGTCATCTAAAATAGACCCATAACTCTCTCTCTCTCTCTCTCTATATATATATATATATATATATATATATATATATATATATATATATATATATATATACACACACACACACACACACACACACACACACACACACACACACACACACACACACACACATTTATATGTTTGCACATGTGTGTGTGTGTGTGTGTGTGTGTGTGTGTGTGTGTGTGTGTGTGTGTGTGTGTGTGTGTAGTCACACACTCACACACTGAGAGCTACCATCTATTGTTTGGTCACACAGCTCACATCCCTCTGGTCCAACAGCCATTGTGAACATAAAGCCTTTGTTTGCATGGGAGTAACTAACTGTTAACTCTCAGGATAAACAAGCTGGCATTAGCCACTCACTCCCAACTCCGCCCAGGCCTTCTAGTGGGTAAGCTGCAAACTAACCTTGCGGCCATCTGGGTTGGAGTCAAGGCTCTATCCCTCTATGCCACAGAACCAGCATTATTCTTTTCTCATGTTACTAGATTAGCAGCTTCCAAACAACAGGTGGAACTACTAAGATAGTCTTTTGCCAGAATAACATTTTTCAGGCCCTTGCTTTGAGCTAGTATGCCACCTTCCTGCAATTAAAATTATTAAGGACTGTTGAATGTCATAATAAGTTCATACAAATCTTTCTTGCACATTTCAGCACCTGGTTATGAGAAAAAATTTGGAGAATCTGCCCTTTAAATGAATTGCTTTAATAAAAGATGTTGTGAGTAATAACACCGTGAAAGGTTAAAATATTCTGCAATGGTAGAATAGTGTGTGCTGCTATTTTTGCTTGTAGTGTTTTGGTACAAATATATTTTGTATCACCTGTTGGGTTCCTGCCTTTTTCCTAAACATGCCATTCTGCCTCTGTTTAGTTACTGGAAGTATTAAATATTCTGTACAAAAAATATTGCAAATCCAAACACAGCACACTGACCTTGATGTTCCTTTCTTACTCAGGCTGTAAGGAGAGATGCTAAAAGGGGTGATGGCAGCCAAAGAAACCATGTGACAGGGAGGGCAGATGGGAGAAAATTAGAAAGCCTGGGGCTCAGATTCCTCAGCTCTAGCATGCCAGAAATAGTAGGACAGGATTTAAAAAAGTCAGTCGCAGCCTGCAGAATATTTGTACTGCACTGTGCAGTATGAGAAATCCAACATACAGCATGTGATACAGCAGAAATCAGTTGTTGGTATTCTGCATAAAGAGCATACATTTCAACCTGGAAACATCAAAAATCTGGACAAAGGCTCATGAAATGTAGGTACAAGTAGCCAAAAAAATCTGGATTCTGATTAACATAAAATTTGCGCACATAATTATGTAATCCCACCCACTCCAGTAGAATTGTGGGATACCAACATCAAAATGCAAATTGAAGAACAGACATTCAAATGCAAATTGAACACACAAAATGTAACACAAAATATAACCAGAACAATAGTAATTATAAATACTGTAAATTGCTTTGTTCCATGCATATTTTCTCACTATTGAATGCTTACACTATGTTTGAATACTACTATACAAACATATTAAATGTAACTATTGAAGTTTGTCAGGTTTAAATATACTTGGGATACATCATGGCATATACAATGTTTCTGTCCTTCTTTGCATTCATATTCTTTGTCAGTGATTGCTAATCATTTCTATTTTTTTTCTGCAATTCTTTCAGGCTAAGCCTAAAAGAGGCCCAGGAGAATCAGTGCTCTGCCCAGTTATATACCTCTCAACCTCTTAAGAAATCTGAGCAAAGCATAAAATAATGTGAGCGCATGTGTGTGTGTGTGTGTGTGTGTGTGTGTGTGTGTGTCTGTGGGGGATGCAAAAAAGGACAGATTTTGAATATAGCTCTTACAAACTTCATTAGAAAGATAGTTTTTTATGGCAGCATGCTTTTTCTGAAGGATACGAAGTCAGAAACGTATGTCATTATGTAGTGACTTCAAACTTCAGTGATTTGCTTACTTCTCAACTGTGTAGATTTTTGCAGAATGTCCAGATTTTTGCCTCGTATTTTTGGTCTGTTCCTCATAAAATTCTCGTTTTCTAGCAAATCATTGCCAAATCTTTGAGGACTGAAGTCAGAAAATAATGACAGCCATTTGATTTTCAGACTTCATACCCTTCAGAAATTTCACGCTAATGCAAAACCTGTTTTTTCTATCAACTTTCTACTTTTGTAAGAGCAATATTTAAAAATTGCCCCTATTATTAGGCCTTTGTCCCCCATTATTTATGGCTTTGTCCTGATTTCTTGCTCTAAGAAGTTGAGAGGTATGGTGATTTGCCAGAAAATCACAGATTTTATGAGGAACAAACCAAAAATATGAGGCAAAATTTTGGACAGTTGAGAGCTATGCCCAACTAGCAAATTTTAAATAAACAAGCGTTTCATTTCACAGTCAGATTAAATATTATCTGACACTTAGGCTTGCGCTTTTTAGGTACATCTCACAGCATACACTGTACTTTCTTCCCTTGCAATAAACAGACAGGCTTACTCATGCTGCTGCACAATCTGCTGTTTACCAGCTCTAACCAAAAATAAAATAATATAGCTATTGCTGCTGTCAGTCGGTCACTTACAGTAATTGGTGGGGTGCGCACTGCGTGCATTTTAAAAGGCAAACTTAATTCTGTAACTGTTGCAGAATTTTGTAAGAACTATGAACAGCATGACTAACCAGAGTCATCCTGTTCATAATTCTTACAAAATAATGCAGCAGAGGTATGCTTTTAAAATTCATGCAGTGCACACCCCACCAATTACTGTAAATATGTGACCAACAGAGGTTGCTACACTCTTACCTTGTTGAGGAAAAGGTACATTTCCTTATCTTGTGAGGCTGCAATCTGCAGGCAGAGGACAGACATGGGTGGGCACTGGGTGAGTGTGTGGTCAGTCTCAGACATTTGCTAGCTGCTACTGTGGCTGTGCTACTTGCTGCTGGCTGCTATTTCTTCTGGATTTGATTCTTCACACTCCATCTCCGAGTATTTCTAGCCAGCCTATCCAGATTCCAGGAGGACCTTACTGCTCCATGTGACATGATGATGTCTCAGACATGCAAGACATCGATTTGATGCTGCAAAGCAATGTCCTCTTTGATTGATGGCCACCTGCAGCTGTAAACAACTTTTTTTTTCTTATTTAGGTTAATCCTTCCTGACCAAGTCTGATGCTGATGTCATCACGCACGCCTCTACATGCTGGGAGGTGCAGCCCTTCAAAAATCAGTAATGACTGATGTGCTGCAACAGGGATGGTTTATAGAATTTCATATTTTGTGGGATCAGTTTTTGATTTTTAATTTTAATGTATTGAGACAAAGTTTTTAACACTCTGAAAGCACTTTGTAGAAGGTAAACCTAGGTGAATGGGTAACAGGACTTGAGGGACATTGAAAGATAGGATGAATTAATAGTACCCTTTGTCACGAAAGGAGATATTGCCAACACAGCTGTGAATATAAATGACGGCTGCCAGCCTAGCCAGATAGAATTTTGTAGGTAATTCTGTCTTTTGTAAATATTAATGTAAGCCACAGGCTTGTTCTCTTAAATGTAAAAAGACTGCATTGAATATTGAACTGTAAAAATATAACAACAGTGCACTCTGCTGTAAGAAAGCTAAGTCAGGCATTTTATGACTGTCTTTGATGTCAAAATTTGGAGCCACTATGTCTAGAGGGAGGCATCCTGCCTATTGTTTTAAGACCAGCGTTAATGGCTAGAATTTACATATATAAATGTCCTTTATTGCTCTGGCTTCTTACCAGATATAAAGAATGTAAATGTAGTTTCTGTTAGCCTGGGAACACCAGAGAAGTGTGAAGAATGATGTCATGTGAAGCAGCTCTGTGTTATCAGTTTAAAGAGAGAGAACCAGAGAGCTCTGAGCATTTGTCTTGACAACATCCAGCATCACCAGCACTGCTTTTCTCTATATATAAGTTATTTAGAACTGTGTTTTCTCTTAGAAATAGCTAGGAATTAGGAAAATTAATCTAAGTGTTTTATGTGATGTCAGAACTTTTCTACGGTATTATTTTTTAAGTATTTCTCTGTGATCTCTGAACTCTTAACTAGCACTCTGTAGTAAGAAGTTTTGTCTTGTGTTTTTATTATTTATTATTAAATACTTTTAAACCTTTCAACTGTGGCTGTTTTGTGTAGAGATAATTTAAGCTCTGAGTACATTGCATGTATATAGTAATATTGTACCAAGTCACTCTAATAAGCCTTAACTGTTAAGTCAAACTTACCATTTGGATAATAATATTGTACAGTAATAGTTGGACACCCTTTTAAGGGCCTTTCAGTAGCTGATAAATATTAGTGGGTGGTGGCAGCTGGTACTACCTTTAAGACTGGGCAGAAAAGGGGCATAGCTAGAGAACCTGTGCCAGCCTTCCCCAGGAGTGTGTGTGTGGTTGTATAAACTCTTATCTCAAAGTGTGTGTGTCAGCTATTTGGGCAGGGACATGAAGCACTGGTTGGACAGAGAGGGTGCTAGAGGTTTTACCTTGTCCACTAGGCTGAGATCTGGAACCTATAGCTGTACCAGTGGAGAGTCTTATTAGGGACCTGGAGAGAAAGGCAGAAACCAGCCCCAGACTACCTGTGATCTCTGTGTGCTCTAAGGGAAATTGTACTTTACTGTGTGTGTTTTTATTATCCTTTCCCTATATGGATGACCCTCACTGGTGTTAGTGATGAGGATTGAGGCTCGTTGATTGCTGGGCCAGTGCTTGGGTGTCACAACAGCTATTTGGAATTTTGTAAATAATTATATGTCATTTGTGAATATCAACATAATTTATACAACATGTTTGTGTTACAGCTGTATTAGAACTGTATGCCATGTGTAATTCAAACTGGTACAGAAGTGTGTGTTAAAAAAAATTGTAAAGTATTGAGCTTAAAGATGTATCCACAGTGTGCCCTGCTGGAAAAGAACAGAAATGTACATGCACTATTGTAACTGTTTAAATGTATATATTTTAACAGTGAAAACTAGAACACAGGAGGTTAACTTCAGTCTAATATATTTCAGAAAAATAGCTGAAATTAAATCATTTTATGGCACCTAGAGACAAAATATCTCTACTAGGGAGTTTTCTGTATTATCCTGGAGGTTTTTTATTGTTTTATGACTTCCAGCATCTACCAAAGATCTGAGGAAAAGCCCTTGTCTATGTATTTTTACAGGTAAATGTTAAATGCTACCAGCTGCCATCAATGGTTGTTTTGGGCCTGGGGACTAGAAGTCAGATGACAAGAAATTATTTCATTCTGCAAGCTAGCCCATCAGTGATATCTGAGATATTAATTGGAGTGGTCTCTTAGTTAGACACAGCATTCTGTATTCTGTCTCTGACCTGACAATAACTAGAAGGTCCATTTACCACATTTGCCTTGCTTTAAGTAAGTTACTAGGTTATAGTAATTCTTTTAGATACAGTCAGGAATATAATAAATCTTAGTTTAGACATTTTTCTTTATGTGTTTGAGACTATCCTGTAATGTTGTTTTAAATATTTCCTGTGGTTGTGAAGTCTGATGTCATTGTGAATATATATATATATATATATATATATAGAGAGAGAGAGAGAGAGAGAGAGTATTGTCTTGTTCTTTTATTATTTATTATTAAATATTTTTAAACCTTTCATTGTGGCTGATCTGTGTAGAGATATTTAAGTTCTGAGAGTACTTGCATATTTATTTGGTGACACTGTGTAGGCCACTCCTAATAGCCTTGCTCTTGGTCAAACTACCATTTGTATTAATAGTAACATTACACAGTAAAATTAGACACCCTTTGTTAAGGGCCTTAAAGAAGCTGATAAGGAGTTGGCTAGTGGCAGTGATAACTACCTTATAGTCTGGGCAAAAGGGTGCATAGCTAGTAAACCTGTGCCAGCCTTTCCCAAGTGTGTGTGTGTGTGTGTGTGTGTGTGTGTGTGTGTGTGTGTGTGTGTAAATCAAACCTCAAAGAGTGTGTGTGTCAGCTACTTGGACAGGGACATGAAGCAGTGGTTGGACAGAGAGAGTGCTGGAGGTCTTGGCTTGGTCACTCAGCTGAGATCTCAACTCTATAGCTGTGCCATTGGGGAGTCTTATTGGGGATCTGGAGAAAGAGGGTGAAACCATTCCCGGACTGACTGTGGTTTCTGTTTGCTCTTAAGGGAAATTGCACTTGATGCAGAGAGCTGCATCTGGAAATACTGTGTATGTACCTTGTCATCCTTTCAGTGTACGTCCCACATTGTTGCCAGTGGTGAGGATTGAAGCTCCTTGATTACTGGTCCAGTGGTGGGTCATCACACTCTTGGCCAATAAGTGTTATCTGAGGAACAAGACTGACATAAAATGAACATACAGTATACAGTCGGGTCAAACAGTATAAGGCAATGGAGAGTCAGAGTATTATACAAGGACAGACTAAATATTGTTTTTTGCCTGTATATGAAGTGAGAACAGGAAGGGTAGGTATGGGTGTAGTAGGAATGGGAAGTGATCCTATTTATTTATTAATTTTTATTTTTTATATCTAGGCTGAGGAGAAAGGGTGGGATTATATGCTGATTAAGTGACGTATGGATCCCCATGCATGAAATGACCAGGGTAAAGACAGAAAGGTCTAGATAATGGAGTAACTTTATAATGTGCTAACAGCTGACTGTTAGGTACTGATGTCAGGAATCAAAGGTGATAGGTTCATTTTGGATGTACTCCTGGCAGTGGGTTGGGTATAAAACAATTTATCTGAGCATGGACCTATGTACTGAGGGAGGTGATGGTACAATACCTTGCAGGGAATAATGACCATTCTTCTATATGGTTCATATCTAGAGCTGTGGTGTGGCTACAGTGAGCTAGACATGATCTGAGTGACTGAGTGCGAGTACTCTTTGAAAAGTTAAGGGCAAGAATGTGAAAGTAGTGATGATATAGGAAAAACAGGACTGGTTGCTAGAAAAGAGTGTAGAACATGAAAGTAATACTATTTACTGAAGTGGAGAGATGCATGAGGAAATGGAAGTATGAAATAAAATATGTTGTTCCAGTTTGGTTCACTTGGAAGATAGACGCCATCAAGGAGAAGTGGGAGGCCTACCAGTTATTGATGCAGGGATGGCAGGATATCATGTAGAGGTTAGGAATGGGAAAGACAATATCAAGGGAATAAAAAAGAAGCTGGCAGGTGGAACATAAGTGGAGACAAGGATTTCCACATGTTTGTAGAGGAATCAGAAAGGGCAAACTTTAACATTGTTCCTTTGGAAGTTTGGAGTGGAGGTCATGTGTAGTAGCAATCACTGAGTACATTGATTTGTTATTTAAAAAGAAAACAATCAAGGAGATAATCGCTTATTAGCGGTGGGTATGTTAGGAAAACAGGGATGGATATATGGGTCTTTTTCAGGAAGATAATCCCCCCCCCCCAAAAAAAAAAATAAAGTTTAAATGTGTCTTTGAGGAAGGGGAGGTAAGACAAATTCCAAACGTATGATGGACTGCCTCCATTGACCCTTAATATAGTGGCTGGAGCCATGGAAGTACCATTGATGACTGTATTTACCAAACAAAGTACCAGAATACTGGGCGACATCAGGACTCCATAAAACTGACCAAGGTGGGGAGCAAGTGGTAGTGATCAGTGGGTCTTTAATGGGCACATTTCTGTTAGTTTACTTATATACTGCTTAAAAGCTGGTGGTCTGTTGGCCCAAGTCAGCAATGACAGATATATCCAGCCTTACCTCATCAGTATTACAGATGAGTCAGGACTAAGACAAGAAGAGGAGAATGGAGTCAAGGGAGCCCGCAGGATTTTTTGCAGGGGGGTGCAAACCCAAGCCCCACCCACACTGCCCCACCCCCTATGCTGCCCTGCCCACTCACCCCCACCCACCCACCCACGCAGCCATTCCAGTGTCCCATTACTTGGCTATTTCTCCCCATTTTATAGAAATTGTTCAAATCTGTGTGCATACTTGTTTTATGCTTTACTTCTACAATGACTGCAGATATCTGGATTTCATTTACAACTTTTATTTCAAATTTTATAGCACAAACACTGACAGACATTTACTAAACCTAAACAAAGCAATAGTCTTACAATGAAAACAGACTTAGCATTAAAACTTCTCTACTTTTGAAACCCACATTCAATGAAACAGCATCGAAACCCACATTTCACGAACATGCATCTGGCCAGTGGCAGGGTAAGTTTACCCAAATCATAGGCTCCTTGCACACATTTTTAGAAACATGCAAGAGTTCTTGATTCACCTTCCTGACTATTATACTACATAATAATTGAATTATATCCCTTGTATAACACAGCACCACTTGTTAGAGCGTGTTTTAAATTTATAATTGAGCATCTTTCCTTTAAGTAATGAAACAAATCATATGAACCAATAATGACAGCCTGCCCAATTCAGAACATTTCAACCATAAAGGAACACTCAAACTTCTGTCATAAAATCCACCAATATCAATCAGTATGCAGAATCTCTGCAGAAGTAAAAGTCATCTGAATAATTCCACATTAAAGAGATCTGAAACCAATGAAGAGGTTGTTGCTAGAAAAAAAACTTTATATTTCCGTGTTTCATTTACAAATTTAGTGCCTGTTGCCCTTGAAGAATAAATTGCATGTGCTACATTAAAATAAATGGTAAGTTGATATATTGCAATAGGGAATGGGTGGCAGGCTGAAAAGCAGGTTCATAGTTATTATCCAAAGGAGGACATACTAGGAACTGCAGTACCATACCCCCTTAAAATACAAATGTACATGCTGTATGAATAGAACCTACAGCCCTTTGCATCAAGATGCATGTATGCTACCTGCTGTGCTAACACTGCTTTAAAATTCTATACCACAATAATGATACCATTTGCTAAACAAAACAGTTGCACATAAATTCCACCTGTTACAGCTAACTAGAGCATTTCTCTGTCACACACACACCTCAACTTTAGTGCAAGAAATACATAAACAGATTGATTTTTTCAAAGTTACAACAACTGTAAACTCTGTGAACATGGTGTGCATTTGCTTTTGACAGAAAGGTATAAGGGAACTCATGGCTATGTATATAGTTGAATCTCTCTGTACTGAAGTACTCCCTACCATGATGCTGCTTAACTAGTGTGTTTGCATTCAGAAACTTACAGTTTTTATACTGAATTTTTATAGCTACATGAATTAGAAAATAACCAATTTCCTTTTCAGAGCCTAAGTTAAAAAGTACACTCCTTACAAGCACTGCTTCCCCTGGTAAACATACATACATATATATATAATACATATATATATATATATATATATATATATATATATATATATATATATATATATGCGCATCAGAGACCTAGTTTAAGACAGATGACAGCACTCCTTTAATGCAGGATTTCAATACCTGCCACAACTTCAGGCCTATCACCAGAGATGAAAAGGTGATGGTGTCTACATATTCTTAAACAACATATTCTTAAACAACATTTCATCTCCAGACTTGCTATGTGAGATAATGACGTGGAATTCCTCTGCATCCAGCTTAGCATTAACAAAACTCCTTACTGTGTCATACCTAACTATAGGTCCCCTCTATGTACCCCATCAGTCCACATCTCCTACCTAACTAATATGGTGTCCCTATGCATTAAGCCAACACCATTATTCTAGGAGACTTCGATCACATTTTCTTTCAAAATTGCCATTTTGAGGAAGGATTATTAGGGGAGAGCAACATTTTGAGCCAAAATTGGGGACAATGGAGAGGTTTGGATATTCCTAATTCTACAAAGCGATTTGCACATACCTCTCAACCTCTTAATGCAGGAAATCTCGACAAGGCTAAATATATTGGGGGAACATACAAACACTACTAAAAATTGCTCTTGTATAAACTTGACAGTTGATAGAATAACAGGTCTTGCATTAGCATGCATTTTTCTGAAGGTTATGATGTCTGAAACTCAAATGTCTCATTTAGTGACTTCATTGTATGAGGAACAAACCAAAAATAAGAAGCAAATATCTATTCATTCTGCAAAGATATGGACAACTGAGAGGTATAGTTCAACCAGGGCTGTCTGAGTTTGCTCCAGTATCACATAGTCCCAACACATCAGAACCAAACACATAAATACACAAAAACATACTCTGAGGCTCTAAATAAAAATCTACCTAAGCAACAGAGACCTCCAAGCAAACGTTACCTCAAAACAAAACATGCACAACACATAGCCCACAAAGTCAGTGTGAGCCACAGCCCATAAGGCTGAATAACAAACCTGATACTCCTTGTAATAGGTGACTCTATTGTCAGACACACTGACATCCCGCTCACCAGGCTGAATAAAGAGAAGGTCACAGTGAGCTGCCTGTCGGGTGCTAGGATCCAGCACATAGCACTCAGGTCACTCCAAAGCAAATACAAATATGACTCAGTCATTGTACATGCTGGTGTGAATGACCTGGACTACATAAAAAGAGACAGAGGAGCTCTATGATCATGTAGCCCAGGCTGATATGACCCTGACCTTGAGCAGCATCTTACCCTCACCTAGAATGATGCCACAGTGCAAAGACAAAATGATAGATTTTAACAATTGGCTAAAATGTTGGTGTCATTCAAAGGGGATCCAGTGTCTGTCAGCCTGGGATGACATGCTCGACAAGCCAATGTTGCTTCGCTGGGGAGCACCCATCACCACTGGGCTTTCGGATATTGGCAAAGGCTCTTGCCACCCCCATAGTGCCTTTTTTAGGCAAGGCTCAAAAGTCAAACCCACCCCCATAGACAGCACAAGGAACAAGAAACTAAGGGTAATGCTGCTAAATGCCAGAAGTCTTAACCTCAAGATGCGCTCTCCTCAGTATGGAGAACATCAATATCTGTGCAGTGACAGAAACCTGGTTCAAGGCTCCAGAGAGCACCCCAGCACTACCAAGCTATACCTCATATCATGCTTTTCGACCCCAAAACCCGGACCGAACCACAAAAGGAGGGGAGTTTCCATATTTATCAAGGATATCCACACCTCCAGGTTAGTGGCATTGCAGGAAGTATCGGAGACCATCCATGTGCAACTAACCGTGGGCAAGACTACTTTTCAGTTTATACCATCCTACAGACCACCCTCTCAAAGTCAGGCATCCCACTCGGCTTTCCTGAAAACATTGGAGAACATGAAAATCTCTCCGAACACCATTATATTGGGCGACTTCAACTACCCAAACATTGACTGGGAGCACTACTCAAGCTCCAGCACCTTAGCCCAAAGGTTCCTGGAAATTATAAACTCAAATTCTATGGAACAACTAGTCACCACTCCCACAAGAGGGGACAACATACTAGACCTGATCATTACCAACATGGGGAATCTATGCTCCACACCAGAAGTATATCCCTCATTGGTAAGATCAGACCATTAATTAATTTCACTGGATGACCACTCTCCCACCCCAGCCCAGAAGACCACAGTGAAAAACTTCTCAAAAGCGAACTTCTCACTTCTCAAAACCAAAGTGGAATCCTTCAAGGCCCCAGGGCCAGAGGAAACTAGGGCCCAAACTGCAGAATCCTATATAAATGCATTCTACGGACATCTCCAGGAATGCATGGATCATGCTATCCCAAACAAAACCAAGACCCAATCATCCAAAGGCAGGCGTCCAGTCTGGTGGACCCCTGCCATAAATAAACTGTACAACAGAGGGAGGAAGCTACTATATGATAGAGCAAAATCCATAATAGGGAAGGCATCTATGATCAGTACTAGCAAAAAATTACAATCCCTCAAAATCCTCCAAGGCCAGCTTCGAGAGAAAAATTGCACAGGACACCAAAGACAATCATAAGGCTTTTTTCAGTTATGTTAGAAACCTGGGATGCAACTCCCAGACTTGTTCTGAGTTGATTCTAAATGATAAAAAATACACTGAACCCACAGACATCGCCAATATCCTGGCAGACAGGTTCAGTGCAAACTTCTCCACCCCCTCCCCCCAAAAGAGCAAGTATCTATCCCGGCAGAGGGCTGTCTCCCAAACATCTCTGATGCTCAGGTGAAGGCTGCCCTCTCCAAAGCAAAAAACACTGCTTCCATGGGACCAGATGACATCCCAGGTTGCTACATGAACTCCAAGAGGAACTAATCCCTCAAATAAAACAGCTATACAATCTCAGCCTCACTACAGGATATGTGCCCACAGAATGGCGTACAGCAACAGTGGTCCCACACCACAAAGGTGGAGCCTCTCATAAGCCTGACTAGCTTAGTCTGCAAGGCTATGGAGAGGATCATCATGGAGCTCATAAACAAAGACATTGGGGACCTACAGACACTAGATCCTACCAAGTTCGGCTTTGTCAAGTGATAGAAAATGTCATCCACTCATTTACTATATGCACCCCCCCCATACTGCATTACAAATACTAGCTCCCACCTGGTTATGTTTCCACAGATTTTTCTATATGTCTACCAGGTTGACTAAAATGTGTGTGTGTGTGTGTGTGTGTGTGTGTGTGTGTGTGTGTGTGTGTGTGTGTGTGTGTGTGTGTGTGTGTGCTTGCATGAACATGTCTATGTCTGTGTATGTGAGTGCCTGCTTCTGTTGGTGTGCTTTGGAAGTATGGAAACTTGCTTTGAATAGTTGTGAACATATTTTTTGAAGCTGACCAACACTTAAAGCTTTTCATTCTGGAATTGTAGACCATGCTAAGATTTGGTCAGGGGAAAATCACTTGGAATAATAGAGACCCATTTCATTACTCAGCTTTGTAAAATACCAGAAAAAAATGACTAATCAACTAAAAGACTGTTTCTGCAAGTATACTCTCTTTACAAACTACCGATGACGTTTAAAAGGACCACAGCACACTTGTCCTACTCACATGCATTAGCAGTCTCCTTAGAAATACAGATGCAGAAAAATAGGCAACAGTGATCTACAATGACCTTTCTAAAGAATTTTACTCTTTGCACACCATAAAATCTACCTACAAAGTACTGGTTAACAGCACTCTCTCTCAACCACTTTCAGTCTCCTCTGGCAAGCATCAGGATCCAGACTGCCTCCAGTCTTATTTACTAGCTTTGTTAATGCATTTGTATCCCTGTTCCCAAACTTGGACCACATTCTTCATGCTAAAATCCCAACTATATAGCACTCGGATACATCTCCCAGCTTCATCTATGCAGTACTTTCACTTAACCACTTGTATATATTTTAGCCATGTTAACAGGCATGGGACTTATTATGAATAAAAACAAACTGATACAATGACTTTTGGAAACCCAAAAAGACTTTTGTGAAGTACAGTCAGGCTGCATCCTTGCACCCTCTTTGACAGCTAACAAAGTTAATGTAATATCAATGCCTTAGAATTACGGCAGGGACATTTGTTATAAAGCCCCACAAACTTTGATGAGATACTAATCTCAGCAAACGTACTGCAGATGACTGCATAAAATAAAACGCTTAAAGACAAGAGAAATACTGCAAGTAGAGACAAACAAGACTTAGGTGGATAAGTAGCTTTGCTTTTTAACTTCTAAGGTATTTGTAGTACCGTGTAGTAATTTATGCACTTTTTTCTTCGTACCATTTGCATTATAATAATAACCAAAACAGAACACACTTAAAAAGTTTCTCAGTCCAGTCCACTTCCCAGAAATAATACTAAGCCATGGACAACAGGTTTTACTACCCATGCTGCTCCGAGCAAAGCATGAATTTCTTACTAAGGCCCATTCATTCATTCATCTTCTGAGACATGTTTTATCCTAGTCAGGATCACTAAGGAAGCAGGGTTTATCTTAGCAATCAGCAGACAAAACACAGAAACCAGTGCTAGACAGGATGCATGTATATGTACAGACAGACACACACAAACACACCATATACAATGGACATCTACTGGCAATTTACAGGCCTCTCAATTCTCCTGTCCATCCATCCATTACCTCCTTTTTGCACATGGTGGTCAGAGTGCCACATCAATAGTGACGGTCATCTAGAGGCAATGATCACAGTGCTAGCCCTGCCTTGGCCGTCATTCCATATCTCTCACACACATGGCCTATTTAGAGTGTCCAATCTACCCTACTGCAGGTCTTTGGAATGTGGGAGGAAGTTGGAGCACCTGCCCTCAGAATACACGGAGGACATGCAGACTCTGCACAGAAGGCACCCAAGTCCAGAATCAAACTGGAAAACTTCCTGCTGTGAGATGACAATGCCAACTGCATCTGTAGGATACATGGAATAAAACTGGAGGTCCATGGTGGCAGAGCGGTGCAGTGGCTAGTGCTGCTGCCTCACACCACTTGGTTTTCTAGTTCAGTTCCCAGTCGATATGCCCTCTGTGTACAATTTGCATGTTTATCCTTTATCTTATCCATTTGGGTTTTCCACAGGGTCTCTGCTCTTCTCCCAATTTCCAAAGGCATACTGATAAAAGAGGATCCTCTAAATTGCCTGCAAGCATGCTGGTAAAAACATACCCTGCAGTGGACTGGAATCACACCCAGATCTGGACTTCCTGACTGCCAAGATAAGATCACCTCCTGCACTGGATAAAGCAGGTATCCAAGAATGAATGGATATGAAAACATTAACCTGCATACATATATATAAATCGTGCACATAAAGAGTCTGCACTTAACGTAAATTCATTATCCTTGTGTGTGCAATGATTCAAGATTTTCGAGGGACTGATTCATGCAACTTGAGAACACTAACACAAACTCACACTTTCAGTACGTTTTCTATGGCTCCTGTAAGAGTTAACAACAGTGTAGTGTGATATACAACTCTCAGCTGTCCCTGATTTTCCAGGATGTCCCCGACTATGTCACAAATGTTATCTTTGCCCCTATTAATTCCTCCTAAGACTAGTGACATTTGGAGAAATGGTGGTGGGCTACACCTACTAAATAATGACAGTAATTGGAGTTACAGACTTGTTTTACTTCACTATATATCAATTCAAATTATCTTATTTTAATAACATCTCAGGTTAACAGTACTGTCTTTTTAAAAAAGTGTCCCTGATTATTTCTGGATGTGTCCCTATTTAGTTGAGAGCTATAACACAACAGTCAGGTGCGCCAAAGAACATCACCTGCAAGAAAAGTACTTTTTCAAAAGAAACACCGCAATAAGGAAATAAAACTGAACTGCAATTTTCATTCGGTGGCTGCCTAGCCGTTTTCACTGGAAGTTAACAGCCAGCACCCATCTTTACCAACATACAACCCACTCAGCTCAACAAACTGAAACAGTGCGATACACACTTACTCTGAATTAAGTGTCCCATCTTCCGCAATCCGTCCGTTTCAATTCGGTCCCATTTTCCGCTTGCAAACCCCAAAACCATCCATCCGAAAATAATGATGTCATCTTCTTAAAGAAGAACACATGATGTCAACTTCTTTCTTCTTAAAGAAGAATGTCCAAAAAAAAAATTTTTTAAATTATAATAATCAGCCGATTCCCTTGAATGGAGTATATGTTATCTACCTTGATTTTGCAGTCTTCAGCTATTTTCTGTACAAAAGCACTAATAGGAAACCAGCTTTCAATGGATTAGGATCTAAACTGATGTGATGTTTAAAATTCTGTCTGAGTTACAAGGAAGACTGGCATCTGCAAGAAAGCTCCTCATTGTTTTTTCACCCAGGTCAGTAGCTGCATGCATAGATTTTAACAGGTTCTTTTAAACTTAGCTACTCTGTGAAAGCAAAGCATTTATACAGTTTGGAAGAAGTCCTTTATTACTGCAAATCTTGCTTTCACCTCAAGTATATTGCAGCAGTAAAGATTAAAATTATTAAATCAACAAATCAAAGAACTAAGAGGCAGTAAAGGAGAAATGCAAACACCAGCATTCGATTCCATTCCAAATCGTTTGTCTGACAGCATGTGGTGTATGTGTGTGTGTTTGACGGCTCACTACTGGCAGTAAGCAGCAGAGCTAAAATAGATGAGATGGTTTTGGCAGTAAAACTACCTTCGTTAAAAATAAATATGTAGTCATAACAGTGCTTATCTGCCAATAAATTATCTTCTACCACTGAAGAAAGATGAGGACTCGTATTTATTTATTTATTTACTGACTTAAGGACCTTAAAAAAACCTCATCTAAACTCAAAAGGACATAACAGAATTCCATACCACTAGATCTCCAAATCCAGTTGGGTGGGCAAGACCCAAAGACATCAAAGGAGGCGCCAACTATCACTGGAGTCTTTCCCACCAGAAAACCTCCACACCACTGTACGAACAATGATAAAAAGACAAGGTATTTATTTTTTTTTCTAACTGTGTCTCTTTTCAACTGTTATAACTAATGTATTTATATTATCCTTTTATGCAGATCTTACAGACCGTATCAACAATTCTGTATGTGAAGTGGATGGTGATATTGCATAGCAAATACAAAATCTTTTTTTACGTGTAAAAGGATATTGTTTCACATATGAAAGTGTAAGTATTGACTGTTAATGTGAACTGTGAAGAAATAACTATACTCTTTGTTTTGGCTAAAAACACTAATAAAAAGGTTTATCAGGGGTGTAGCCAGATACGCACCATGAAACGAATGTTGTACAGATTACCTTTCAGGAGGCAACATTTCAGTCAACTCAAAGACAGAGTGTTTAATCTACAACCATATAAATGCAAGAAAGATGGCACTAATGAGCCAATAAAGAAGATACATCCACAGCTGTTTCACTACCTGTCTGACTTAGAGGGTTTGGGACAAAAAAAGGTACTAGTATAAAAATATTAGCATATGAGTGACATCTTTATTTATATGTTCATAGGAGGTTACTAGGCTAATGGCCCTAGGACCTTTACAAGCCTAGCCATGTTATACCCATATTCCCTAATTGACCTTGTTTAGATGGCTGCTATTTGCAGAGCGAGTCTAGTATGATCAGCACGGACTGCCCTGTGCATGAGGAACATAGGTTCCACCCTCGGGGTGAATTTATGGTCTCCCATCCCATTATCTAGGTTGCAACTGAATAGGGTTATTGAGAAACTCTGCTTCACGTGAATTAGAAGTTTATTCCAGAGGAGTGGCAATCTCTGGGAAATATATCCAGCATGTTCTGTTAATGTCACAGGCTAGGTTGAGATCCCTGGAGTGAGTGAGTCTTACCCCATTTGATTTGTGGATGTGCAGCATTTCCATTAGGGCAGGGTAAGAGACTGTTCTGTAGGCCAGGCACAAGTCACCTGTGAGCAACCTGTAGGATGCAGAGTACAGTGACAGGGCTTTCAGTCTTTCCATGTAGGTTATGTTTTGGAGGCCCTTAATTTTCTTGGTGAGAAACCTCTATGGTCTCTCCAGCTGCTGCAGGTGTCTGGTGAGGTACATGCAAAAGGGAGCATTGTACTCTATTAGTAGTCTGATAAGGGTTGAGTATAGAGGAGTTATAACATCCTTAGTCTTGGATGTGATGCCATTACTTACAAGGTGCCCAATGTAGAAGGCTTTCCTTACCATTGTGGAGATATGGTGATCGAAGTTTAGATTGCTATCAATATGTGTTCTCAAATCTTGCACCACTGGGTTTATGCTTTTATATCACATTATCGAAAGATGAAAATACCGAACACTATTTCATCGGCCCCAAAACATCTAAACATGAAAATATTGAACATTCAGAACAGTGAATTTTTTCCCATGGAAAAAATTTGCTGCTCCAAAACACACACACAACACAAGCACTTAAAACAAACAGCAACTACACACATACACTTAAATTCCTACATCTAACGCTACACTAAATTAAACATACACTACTATCTACCCACTTACCTTAACCCAAACCCTAACCCTAAAGTCTGTCATTATCGCACACTCACCTAACCCATGCCCTAACCCTAACTCACTTAAACCGCCCCTAACCCTAAGGTCTGTCACTATCGCACACACGCCTAACCCGTGCCCTAACCCTAACTCACTTAACCTGCCCCTAACCCTAACGTACAAACAGTCGCACACTTACCTGAACCCAACCCGTAACTTTCCACCACAGCACTAAGAATAGCGAAGCCACAGAAACGGCCAACCGAATTCTTTCCCGAGGAAAGAATTTGCTGTTCTGCAGCTTTGCTATTCTTAGCATTTGCTGAATAGTGTTCGATATCAGAACATTCGAAGTTTTAATACTTCGATGTTCTGATATAGACCCGGGTTTGATCTTAGGGGACTACTGTCAATATATTGTAATTTACAGGGACTTTCTCTTTGTGAAAGTGGATGATAATGCACTTTTTTGCATTTAGTTTTCCTCTGTGGCTTTGGAACCAATCATTTGTCTGTGTAAGCCTATTTTGTAATATGTTAACATTGTTTAGGGAATCAATGATTGCATCCAGTTTGCAATCATCAGCAAACTTGTTAAGCCAAAGGTCATCTACTTTCATCTGGACTTCCAAGAAATAGATTTCAAACAGTAGAGGGCCCAGCACAGATCCTTGTGGTACGCCACTGGTAACTGGTCTACTGGTAGAGGTGGAATCTCCAGCTTTGACAGTATGCATTCTGTCGGTGAGCCAGTTGGCCACCCATCTAGAAATGTATAGGTTAATCCCCAGCTGGGAGAGTTTTTCAATGATACCTGAGTAGGGGATTGTGTCAAAAGCCTTGGATAAGTCAATATAAGCAGTATGTAGTGTTTTGCCTTTATCCAGGGTTTTGGTGACATTTTGGAAGAAGTCCACCAGGTTCAGTAAGCATGATTAACCATTAACGAAGCCAAACTGGGTCGGGTCAAGAGTTTGAAGGTCATCTATGTCCTTGTTGATAAGGTCCATGATGATTCTTTCCATGGTCTTGCAGATAAGGCTGGTTAGGCTTATGGGTCAATAGTTCCCAGGGTTGGCTGATGGATCCTCTTTTTGCAAGGAGATTACTGTTGCTGTTCTCCACTCTGCTGGAACAAATCCAGCACTCAGTCTGAGGTTAAACAGAGTGCCAAGTGGTTCTGCTAGGTCTTGTTTTAGATTGTTTAGTAAGCAGCCTGGGATGTTATCTGGTCCCACAGAGGACATGTATTTGGCCTAGGAGAGCACTGATATGACCTGATCTTTGGAGATGTTAGGTAGAGGACTGGTATCAGGTATTCTTTGTGGTATGGCTGGTGGGGACAGAGGGATGAAGTTTGTGCCAAATCTGGCAGCTAGCAGGTTAGCAATTTATTCAGGTTCAGTATGAGAGGTACCATCCACTATAATTTTGGCACATAGTTAGGCATTCCCTTTTAAATTTTGGACGTAGCTAAAGAATGCCTTATGATTATCCTTAGCTAGGGATGCTAATTTAGCTTCATAACTAGCTTTAGAGGACTTTACAAGATATCTGATTTGCTTATTCAAGCCATGGAGGGTATTTGTCTGCTGAGTAACTTCCCTCTTGTTCTTAGACATCAGTTTCTTCCTTTTGTTATATAACCTAGTTATACTTGAAGTCCACCAAGGTGGCCTGTTTTGTTTTTTTGTTTTTTTTTGGAGGATCTGGTTTTAATCCAGTCACTTATAGCCAAGTCTATACAGTTGTTTAGGTGGTAATATAGGGCATTTATGTATTCTTCTGCATAGGAGTCTTTGTTGGCTGTGTTAGCAGAGGGTTTGAAACTTTTCGTATCATTGCCTAGTAGGCTGTAGTTTGCTTTGCAGAAATTGTTCAGTTTTTTTGCTCCTGTGGGGGTGTCAGGTCTGATCATTACTTCAATTGAGACAGATTTATGGTCTGACCTTACCAGGGAGGGCAACGCACAGGGGTAGTGCAGTTATCCCCATGTTGATGAGTACAAAGTGTAGGGAATTTGAACCCCTTGCGGATGTGCAGACTAGCTGTTCAGAGTATTTGTACTGACAAAGTCCAGGAACCTCAGGGTGAGCATGTTTGTGCTCATGTATATCACCCACTCGATGGAAGGATAGTTGAAATCACACCTGACCAAAGTATTTGGCTATATAGTGAGTAACTCTAGAAAGTCCAGGTAGGCGGTGTGCTCCTCTTCATTCATGGTGGGGGACCTGTAGCTAGCAATGATGTGGCAGGGTGCTTTACCTATAGTTAGTTGGACCTGGAGTAGCTCAAGAGAGTCAAACCGTTTAACCAGTTTGAAGGTGTATTTGGCTTTAATAAAGATGGATATTCCTTCACCTTTGGTTCTTTCACACTCATTTTAGGGTCTGAACATGTGGAAGGCATTGTAGCCTTGCACAGCTGGGGTGCTATCTGTGGCCTTGAAACATGTCTCAGTGACTGCACAGATGTCAGCATCTTCCAAGGTGAGGAGTGCTTCCAGGGAATGCAGTTTCCTGTTTAGTCTCCTAGTACTAAGCAGCATAACCTTGAGTTTGTCTTGACTGGATTTCTTTGTTTCTATATTTAGGACCTGAATCACATAACATAGGACCATTATTCTGGGAAGGATTAACAGCATGAGAGCTTGGTGTGCAAATCTGAAATGTCTGACCTACATCCCTGAGTCCAGCAGTACAACTTGGAGCCATGTCAGTGTCATCACTGATAGGGAATAGCAGTTTTTTTCTTAGCTGAGCATCTCTCTAATGACAGTATGCCATGTTCTGGTGTCACTGACATACAGCAGTGCCAGGGATGAATTGAAATGTGTTTGTTGCATGTACCATTCCTATCCACAGTAATGCCATAAGAAATGGATAGAGCATCTGTCTGTGACCTGTGTTATTTTCCTTTAGTAGTCTGTACTACTCTTGTTGAGTTCTGATTTAAATAATGAACATTCCTCTGATCATTGCTCTACTCAATGATGGTAACATATAAAACACTATCATCAGTCAGTTTTACTGTGATGCCAGTCATTAGTGTCAGACATTTCTCTGGCAACTGTTATGTCTTGACGTTTAAGTAGAATTCAGTTATACCGCAATGTGACTGTTGAGAAAACAAAGTATTTGAGTAATGTCACTGTTAATTCCTGATGGTAGCATGTGATGGTTTAGCACTATTCTGCCCAGTGACAGCCATGCTACTATCTGAAGGTTGCATATTGTACTCTGGCAGTATTCTGAGCCATGGCAATGATGACAAGGGGGACAGAGCAGTTGTGTGACATTTGTGCTAATCCCTGATGGGAGCACATTGTGTTTTGGTACAATATTGATACACGGAAATACCACAAATGAAAGGCAAAACACAACTCAACTTTATACCTACAATCTGTGAAATAAAACACCACTGAAAAATGCAAATACTCAGGTGCTCAGCAGTTTCAGGATTTGTATTACTGCTGCTGTATCATAAATAAAAGACAATTCACTTGCATTATTATGCTAATTTATTAGTAAGCTGCCTGCCTACTTCTCCAGTCAAGTAACACAATGTAGAATGCAGAACGTGGAGATGCATTGTATAATGCCCTGAGGAAATATACAACATATAAATGTTAGCACAGAGTTTACTGTATACTGCAGAACATTAGTTATGTGCCCTTTTGCTGTAATACATGGTATACAAAATACAAAGAAAAAAATTCATACATTCATCCACACAAGAGAAGGCATCCTGTCAATGCGCATATTTCCTATGAAAAGAGGTAAAGCAAATGCACAGCATAACAAAATGCTATTATTTTTATTCTGCAAATGCAAAGCAAGAGTCAGAACTTGTTTTGTCATTGTTGTTAATTACTGCATGTATAGCATCCAGCAATACTAAACTAAAACATTATGTCAGCTATATGTTTGTGCTCCTCTTATTTACAGTATTTCTCATTAAATATGTACTAATATTAAAAGGAACAACATTTCACAAAAGCAGGAAAAATATATATTTTTAAGGAATGGATAGCTGCTGTTTTGATTTATTCATTTGCCACCTGCAGGAGACATTACATATTTCTTTATTACAAAACTATAGATAATTTCTTAGCACACAGTTCATAATTTATCTTATAAATGTAATGCATTTTACTTGTGCATCCATTATAAGTTGCAGCATTCCATTCACAAACACGACAGCAAGTAATATGATAAGTTTCTATCATTTGTATTTTGGAATTATCATTCAACACTATGAAAATGTTTGTATTATTAAAATGTGATGTAGACTAAACAATTCAATAAATGGATTAGGAAAGTGTGGAGAGTGAATGTTGTGAGTGAGTGGTGTGAGCCTTAACTTAAAACAAAATCAGCCATACCGGGGACAGGACATGCTTCTAGAACAGATGGGGTCCTACAGTATGTCTGAAATTCTATCGGATGATACATGGTTAGTGCATTACAGTTCAGGTTTTAAGAGTGCTGTGCTGCTTGTCCTCATACTTTCTATCACTTAGAAATGGCAGACAGTAATAACTATAATCAGTCACAAATGGGCTATGTAAGTCATACTCCTTTCAATGTGATTTCAAATAAACTAATTCTATCAGACGGAGTACTCTGACACTTTTTCATATGGTTATTTGTAAAGTCTGGGTTGGTGAAAGCTTTGTACATACAGCTGGTGTATAGGATCAGATAACGGGAAAAAGGAAAGCAATGGATGCTTTATAGGGGCACAAGGAACTAACGTCCTGCAACAGAATGACTGGGAATATTCTTGGGCTAGGCTTGTGTTGGCTCCAGGGCCATTAGCCTAGTACTCACCTATGAACCTATGACATGTTCGCTTGAACTATACATTCAAACTAAAACACTTAAGTTAAATACTTAGATATCTCAACAGAACTGTTCCTCCTGCAAAGGCATTAAGGCAACCAAGGTTTGTTTTAAAATGAATGAATGAAACAATGAGTAAAGTGTTCTGTTTAGCTGCCTGATAATGACAGGGGAGAGCAATAATGAAAGAGACCATTCTTTATTGCCAAGTCGTTCTAATAATTTTCACCCTGTTTTGTTTTGCAGCCCAGTTACAGATCTCCATACCACTATTATTTTTTTTTTTTGGGGGGGGGTTGTCAACACAAGGCAATGCGACCATTTATCTCAGTGCATCTTCTTCTTCAGAAACAGAGTTTTGTTTTACTGCTTGACTGATGAGGTTGATGGCACCAGACATTAATAGAAAAACATTTTGGTATAAGTGTTCCATAATTGAACGCATGCTATTAGTGTAATATCTGATCATGACAATGCAACAGTACACTGATCATCACGGTTATACTACTTTTCAAGGAATGTGGCAGGAAAGCACCCAAGGCATCATATGTTTTTTATAGTTATTATAAGCTATCTTACCTTGAAATTGGAGACATCAGCTACCTGCCTCCTTTCTGTCACCATTAAAAATAAACAAACACAAAATATATAAATCAATCGATCAATCAATCAGTAAATAAATAAATACTCGTATCACTTTTTTGTGTTATGAAAGATGAACTGAAGAAGAACAAACATGCCACCTAACACTGAATAGCTATTACCAGGGAAAGGCTGTCACTTTTGTCAAAAATCATATGCAATAAATATGTTTGGCTATGATTAAAGACAAAAGCATCTCTAGCACCCCCCCTAAAAAACTAGTGTCATTAGCAAGAGCCCCATTAACCCTTCTTATGGCTCTCTGCTTCTCAGAAACAATTGCAATTGTCACTTTCTAATGAAAATCCAAGCAGTGAGTAGGAAATTGTGTGAGTCAGAATGTTCCATCTGCAGAATGTCATGAAACTGTCTTCTTCCTCCTGATGACAGTATTTAATTTTGCTGCTTAATAACGAATACAGTGAACACACTAATTCTTCAGTGTTATATATTAAGTAAGCAATAAAGCAAAAGGTGATTATGCAGGCCACAGATCTTAAAAAATACCCAGTGGTATTGAGAGGCATAAACCCAAAGGGTAAGCACATCACAACTCATGGTCAGTTGGCATTGTCTTTAACATAATACCTCAAGCTCTTTTTTTGCTTTTAGACTATTAGTCTGTTTGTCATATGTGAATTCAAATACAAATTAGATAGTTTGTGTAATAAGTTGCCATAACTGCATTGAATTCTGACACAGAATAGCTTCTTTACCAAAAGTTACTATACTGATGAGTGTCTGGGATACAGGTCAAACTGGGATCACTGGGGTCATGGCTAGGGATTTAGCCTTCTGTGCCATGGAATGCGGCTACTGAACTTAAATTTTGTATTGGCCAAGAAACTTATAATATGCAAGGGTTTGACATTCTATGATGAGCCATTTGGATTTGCAGCTTCAAGAATTAAGATACTGGTGCATTTATAGTATTCTGTCACACTCATGATAGAGGCTGCAGGAACTAGGTTACACTTTAACTTTCTCCCGATTGTAGACCAGTAATTAATCATTGCTGTTTGACTACAAACAGTGAGTTTGCATGCTATCAGTGAACAGAGTATCACCTGAAAATTGAATGCTGCAAGTTTGCAGCTCTAACATTATTTTATTTAGTTTTGTGGGAGTGCATGTATCTTATAAATTCAATTAACAGTTAACACTGCTTCTTTTATAACATATTGCACTAAGTTTGATCTCTCTCACTTAAAGAGTAATGAGGCAGACTCTATGGCCAGAAACTGAGGAAAACATATATTTTTATCTTATCATAAAGTCCTATACTATACTAAAGTCTCTGTGGCACTCTAAATATTACTATTTTTTTTATTTTATTCTAACTCTAAATGCCCTGATGTAAGTAGACACAATAACATGATTTTTGTTTTTGCTTGGGGTTTGACTTTCACATAATGCTGTGTGAATCCTGTGAAGTTGCACTTTTCTCACCCTAATGTTTTTTTTTCCAAATGTTTTAGCATTTACCTAGACTGGCACACTCAAAAATTGCTGCTAACTTTGAGACACTCTGGAGAGTGTGTCTGCAACTTTCTTCTAGTGACACTCCCTAGCTTGAGTTACATTTCATACTTGAAATGCACTGTGATAAGCCGTTTCTTCTAATACTGAAAACTAGTGCTTAGATTATAAGAAATCGTAATCACTTAGTTCCTCAAGTCAGCCATTTTCCCTCATTTGTATCATTTTTTCACACACAGACTAGAAAGTAATACAATTTTGAATTCCTGAAGGCTCCTTAGGTTTATGGTTCCAGGAAAGAGAAAGAATATGGCTGTAAATTATAGCACATAGCAAAACAGATGTGATGTCTTACGAGCCCAGTGAGTGGTAAATAACAAGGAGCTACGAATACCTCAATGTGCATGATTTTCCTTTCCCAGAAACATTAAAATATGATCAAAATGATATATGGGCCAGGGAGACAAATTTTTAAAGACAATATCATGAGATGTTATTGAAGCCCAAAATGTATACACTGAGGAAGAGAAGAAGCTGCTAATTATTCTGTATCTAGGGACACATACTATAGGAAAATGTGTTTAGGGAGCAGTTGTCTTTTATCATGGCTGTAATAACTATTTGCTATTGTTTGGTTAAACAGTTCCTGAAACCGAGTTGGTGTTGAAGCATAAAAATGACCTATTATTTTTATAGTCTTATTAAGTCAACTACAGTATAATTTAGAGGATATCGTTTATTTGTACAAATTTCTAGCATGAGATTTAGACAGGATTTTACAACTCTCAAAGAGGGTTTGCTGATTTTATAGCAGCTATAAATATTAATTTGGATTTGCTATTTATAGTGAGCAGTGGTTGATGTTTATAAGATCTCCAGGAGACCATTTTCCCTTTCCTTGCTCACCTCTGCCATTTGACACTTAAAATGCTGAACTTGGAACAAGTGAAAATCTATCTTAAATGAAGATCCTTTTTATCTGATTTGGTTAGTTCATGGTTGCCAGTTTTCTATCAACTGGAAAGAAAACTGTACCTGCTTAGTTTGGGATCCCCTCTGAGCTGGTGCAGTGGAATGCTAGATCCATTCCCAATAAATCTAAGATTAACTTGGACTTGCAAGAAGCTGACATATTTATCAGCAAAACTTACTTCAGTGCAAACTGTGCCCTTCCTTTTCTAAAAGCATCCATTCATGATCCATCCATAATATCCATAAAACTCAATGCACTTGGTACTCTAAGCATAATGGACAGCAACCCCAATACACTATATGCTATTTGTATTCTGCCTGATAAAGTTAGATTGTAGAATTAGAGGACAGAGCATGTAGGGAAAACCTGAGACTTTCTGCTGTACCAGAGGAAATTGGAAGGAACAGACTGTATTCATTTTATGAAATAACAAATAAGCAACTGGTCTGGTATTCTACAGCAGGATATTTTAATTGAAAGGGCACATCATGTGTATGCACCAAACATGGACATGAGAAAGCAGCCAAGACCTCTAATAGTAAAGATGAAATCCTACCAGCAGAAAGAGTTGATTCTGACAAAACTGTGGCAGAAGGACAAAGTACTAAAAGTTGGAAACAGTGGACTGTTTGTGGGTAATGATTACTCACTATATACCAGGCAGAAGACAAGTACATTTATTCCAACAATCATGGAATGTTGGGAGGCAAGAGTGAGATTCAAGATGCTGTATCCAGCTCTCTTCAGAATATTTTTTCATGGAGGGTCAAAGTCATTTTTTGATGCAGGACTGGCTAAAGGAAATACAAAAGTTTGTCCAAAAAAAAGTAAGCTATCAAACAGAAGGGGGCTCTGCTTCTTACCCTTTTGATTATAAAGCTCATAGAGACTTTGCCAGTGAAACGTTTTCCAATGTCCTAAATGAAAAATGCTTGAGAGACAGAGAAAAACACATGAATTGAATAGAAGAACCAGGACTACATTGGAAATGAACCAGAAAGACTGGACTTTGGAGATGGGGATCAGCAGGAAGAAAACCAGCAACTCAGAAACTAATGAATAAATAATAGACTAATAACAACAGCCAACCACACATCTTCACCACAACAATGGTCTCCAAACTGGGTCAAACTATTACACAACTATATCAAAGCACTATCCATAAACCCCAGAGCCCTCTCTTTCCTTTACAATGAAAATGTAAAAAAAAAATCTTAAAATACACCCAATCATTAAACATAAAATCACTGTCATACAAAGGATGTTCAAATAATTAATATATTATGCATTCACTTCCCTACAATCTATCCACCATAACCCCATTATCAAAATAAATAACAACATGATTAACCTAAACAATTATCCCCTCCACAAGAAACTAACCTTCTCTGATATATTTCCCTTCAAGAACAATACTATCAAAATGTTATGCTACAGGAGACACATTTGGAAAGAAATGAGCATGTGAATATGAAAAAAAGAAAGATTTTCAGCATGGTTATTTGGCAGAATATCTGGGACAATGGAAAAGAGGAATACTTATATTAATTGCTAGACGAGCTCCAATAGTGACAGAAGAGGGAAATATATAATAGTGGTAGATATGCAGTAGTAAGGGGCTAATGGAAAGGGAGGAGGATTATGTTGGCATGTATTTATATTCCACCTAAAACTGCTACAGTGGAGCTTAAGAAAATTCTGGGAGAAATAATCAGCTTTCAGCAGGGAATGTTACTTATAATTGGGGACTGGAATTTGATTTGCAGCAGTGGGGATATATTGGTGGGGCTAGAAGGGAAAATATAACAAAAGAGTGTAGATTTTTTTGAAGAAATTTATTAAAGTATTTGGTATGGAAGATGTAAATTTAGTAGTAGGAGCTTAAAGAAATAGTTTACATATTATTCTCCAGGTACAAAAACCTAGCTGGTTAGACAGAAATTATATTTCATAGGAACATGCGCATTTAATTGAAAGTTTTGATAAAAATGCAGGGTAATGGAATAAAAATGAAACACCAGCACTTCCCCACCTATCTGTTAAACAGAAAGAAATTTAAGGAGTGGGTACTAGAAATTATTTGGGAGTTATTAGGGAAGATAGAAACTTCCTCATAAAATATAGCTAGGGAGTGGGATAAGATGAAAGTGGAGTTTTAAAATATGGTAGAAATAAAAGAAAAAGAGATATGATTAAGAAAGAACAAGAATTATTTAAAGGGACTGACAAAGGTTAAAGTATTGCAGAATAAGGGGGAATCACAGAGGACAAGAACAGGTGCACTTGTATACTGCTAAAGAGAAAATAAGGGACAACATAGATAATATGCATGGGCTTAGAAAGACTGCTGTTAAGTGACTGTTTTTTTTTTTTTTTTTGATGATAACTCCAGAGCACAAAAAACTTTTAGCGCAACAGCTCAGGCAACTGAATGTAGAAAGGGTTGTTGCCAAGCATAGGGAGTATGTAACAAGGAAAATAACCAGCGATCCTGTAGAGGTATTAGAAGTATCTGAGAAATTTTATGAAAATCTGTATAAAGCAGAGAAATATGGAAAGCAACAAAAAGTGCAAGTGGAAATGTTTCTGGAAGAATTAAATATGACAAGGTTAGAAGTAGATGAGGCTCAGTTATTAACATTTAGGATAGAGGAGACAAGATAAAAAATGATGATATATAACCAATCTACTAGAAGGTATCCAGGAATAGATGGTATTTCTATGGAAGTTTGGAATCTAGGAGGGGAGAAAGTGATAGAGATCTGGAAGGCTCTGTATAACATCATTTTAAAAGAAGAAGCACCAGCATCCTGGAAGAAAGCTGTGGTGGCTTTAATGCCTAAAGCTGGTAAAGACTCATCTGATCCAGCTTTATATAGGCCCATTTTGATTCTAAACCATAATTATAAAGTGTTTATAACTATAACAGCTAAAAGAATGGCAAAGGTGATGCCAACAGTGATAGATATAGATCAATGTGGTTATGTGGTGGGGAGGCAAACATTTGACAACACTAATAGAACAATGATGATTCAGGAGAAATCAGAACATAAGAGAATACCACTGTTGCTGGTGGGCCTTGATGCAGAGAAAGCATTTGTAAGAGTAAGCTAGGATTTTATGAGTATGGGAATGGAAGCATTTGCATTCCCTGACACAATAATAAGGTTAATTAGGAGGATACATGAAATATCAGATGTGAAAATTAAAGTGAGATGTTCTTCTCTGATAAGTTCTTTCTGAACAGAGGAATCAGGCAGTGGTGTCCTCTTTTCCCTTTGTTGTTTATGTAATATTTAGAACCCTAGCAAAGAAAATAAGGGACTCTGACATTCAAGGATATAATGGTAATCAAGAAATGTTGAATTTATTTATAGATGATATTATTTTGTACCTGATAAAACTAGAAACATTTCAGTGTTGTAAAACATTTTGATACTGTTCCATGTCATTTTGGGATAAAAATGAATGAAGAGAAAACAAAGGAAATAGCTGTTAACTGTGCACTCACACACAAATTGGTTCAGCAATACCCATATTTATGGAGACATGATAAAATGAAGTACTTAGGAGAATGGGCTAAAAGGATTTGATTATAGGTTCATAGGTTCATAGGTTCATACTAGGCTACCTGCCCTAGGGCATTTATAAGCCTAGCCAGAGTGTGCTTGGCTTTCGCCACCCATTTTAAATTAATTTTACTATGTCTTTTTTTGAGGTTAGTATACTGTGCCTCTGTCTAACAGTGACACAGAAGTGACAGCCGGGGTAAACCTACAATCTCCCATCCACTCATCAAGATTCCTCTTGAAGAGAGTCAATGTGGGACTCTGCCTAACCTGGACTGGGATTTTATTCCAGAGTGAAGGGAGCCTCTGGGTTATGAATCTGTCCCTCCAGCATGTCCTATTTATTTCAGTGCTGAGGTTCAAGTCTCTCGAGCGCATAGCTCGATGGGATTTGGATTTTCTGAGGTGCAGCATGTCCATTAATTCCGGGTTGGACATGGCTTTATACGTCAGGCACAGATCGCCTCTGAGCAGGCGATATGCCACTGAGTAGAGCTGGAGTTTCTTTAACCAGGCAGCATATGGCATCTGTTTGAGCCCTTTGATCCTCTTGGTGAGGTACTTTTGGGGTCTTTCCAGTTGCTGCAGGTGTCTGGTAAGGTACATCCCAGAAGGGCATTGTAATCAATTTTCGGCCTGATGAGGGATGAGTAAAGAGGCACGATGACCTCCCCTGATCTACATGTGAATCCCTTCATGATTAGGTGGGCTATATAAAATGTTTTTCTAACCACTTTGGCCACGTGGTTGTCAAATGAGAGATTGCTATCAACTTGGGTCCCCAGGTCCCTAATGACTTCTTCTGTACTTAATGGATTACCACCTATGTGGTAATTTGTGGGCACTTTGTTTTGCCAAAGGGGATGACTATACACTTTTGACGTTTAGCTTGAGGCCATGGCTCTTGCACCAGTTGTCTGTTTCTATGAGGCCCTTTTGGAGGATGCTTGTGTCGGCTGGAGAGTTGATTATGGCGCCCAGTTTGCAGTCATCTGCGAACTTGGTCAGCCACAGTCCTTCCGTGTTGGCCTGTACCACCGAGAAATATATACTGAACAAG
The DNA here is from genome assembly GCF_019279795.1 of Protopterus annectens. NCBI lineage: Eukaryota > Metazoa > Chordata > Ceratodontiformes > Protopteridae > Protopterus > Protopterus annectens. The sequence continues at coordinate 242,680,554 of NC_056751.1, forward strand.
AGAGGTCCCAGGACTGAGCCTTGTGGGATGCCACTTGTAACTGGTTTGGAGTCTGACATGGCTCCAGCAATTCTAACCATGTGGGTTCTGTCCTTGAGCCAGTTTGCAACCCATCTAGTGACATAGGGGTTTATATTTAAGCTGGTGAGATTATCTATAATGCCCGAGTGGGGTATTGTATCAAAGGCTTTTGCGAGGTCCAGGTAGGCTGTGTGGACCACCTTCCCCTCGTCAATGGCCTTGGTGACTGTTTCAAAGAAATCAACCAGGTTTAAGAGGCAGGATCTGCCCTTAACAAAACCAAACTGGGTAGGATCCAGTGTCTGTAGGTCCCCAATATCTTTATTTATGAGGTCCATGATGATCCTTTCCATAGCTTTGCAGAGCAAGCTAGTCAGGCTTATGGGGCGATAGTTTCCAGGATCCCTTGAGGCACCACCTTTGTGGAGAGGGACCACTGTTGCTGTACGCCACTCTTTGGGTACATATCCTGTAGTAAGGCTAAGATTGAGCAGTAGTTTTATGTTTGGGTTTAGCTCTTCTTGGAGTTCATGTAGGACGCAGCCTGGGACACCATCTGGTCCCATTGATGCTGTGTTTTTTTGCTTTGGAGAGGGCGGCTCTTACCTGAGCATCTGAGATGTCAGGGGGCAGCACTCTGTTGGGATAGATATTTGCCCTTTTGGTGGGAGGGGGAGAAGTTTGCACTGAACCTGTCAGCTAGGATGTTGGCAATGTCTGTGGGCTTGGTGTATTTTTGTCATTTTGGACTAATTCTGAGCATATCTGGGAATTCCCACCCAGGTTCCTAACATAACTAAAGAAAGCCTTGTGATTATCCTTAGTGTCCTGTGCAATTTTTCTCGATGCTGGCCTTAGACGATTTTATGAGTGCCCATAGTTTTTGCTAATACTGATCAGAGATGCCTTCCCTTTTGGGATTTTGCTCTATCATGTAGTAGCTTCCTCCTTCTATTGTATAGTTTGTTTATGGCTGGGGTCCACCAGACAGGACGTCTGCCTTTGGAGGATTGGGTCTTGGTTTTATTTGGGATTGCATGATCCATGCATTCCTGAAGGTGTTCATAGAATGCGTTTATAAAGGATTCTGCGGTCTGGGCGTATTTTCCACAGGCCGGGGCTTTGAAGGATTTCTCAGTTTTGAGGCATGTGAAATTTGCTTTAGATAAGTTTTTCACTGTTGTTTTCTGGGCAGGGGTGGGGTCGGGATGTGAATATCCAGTGAGATTAGTTTATGGTCTGATCTTACCAGTGAGGGATACACTTCTGGTCTGGAGCATAGTGTCCCCATGTTGGTGATGATCAGGTCCAGTATGTTTTCTCCTCTTGTGGGAGTGGTAACAAGTTGTTCCATAGCATTTGAGTTCATAAATTCTAGGAACCTTTGGGCTAGGGTGTTGGAGCTAGAGTAATGCTCCCAGTCTATGTTTGGGTAGTTGAAGTCGCCCAATATAATGGTGTTTGGAGAGACCTTCATATTCTCCAGTATTCTCAGGAAGGCCAAGTGGGGTTCCTGTATTTGGGAGGGTGGTCTGTAGCAGGCTATAAACTGGAAGGCAGTTTTACCCACAGTTAGTTGCACATGGATAGTCTCTTATGCTTCGTGCTGTGCCACCAACCTGGAGGTGTGGGTATCTTTGTGAATATTGGTACTCCCCTCCTTTTGTGGTTCGGTCCAGGTTTTGGGGCGAAAAGCATGGTATGAGGTATAACCTGGTAGTGCTGGGGTGCTCTCGGGAGCCTTGAACCAGGTTTCTGTTACTGCACAGATATCGATGTTCTCCATGCTAAGGAGAGTTTTGAGTGCGTGCATCTTGAGGTTTAGACTTCTGGCGTTGAGTAGCATTACTCTTAGTTTCTTATCCCTTGTGATACCTATGGAGGTGGGTTTGTCTTTTGAGCCTTGCCTAAAAAGGCACTATGGGGTAGCAAGAGCCTTTGCCAATATCCGAAAGCCCAAGGGTGACAGGTGCAAGCCGTCCCTAGTGAAGCATCGTGGCTTGTCGAGCATGTCATCCCAGGCTGACAGGCATTGGATCCCCTTTGAATGACACCAACACTTAAGCCAATTGTTGAAATTGATCATCTTGTCTTCATATTGTGGCATCATTCTTGGTGAGGGTAAGATGCTACTCAAGGTCAGGGTCATACCGGCCTGGGCTACATGCTCAGAGAGCTCCTCTATGTCTCTTTTCATGTAGTCCAGGGAGGTACGTCTCAGGTCATTCACACCAGCATGGACAATGACTGAGTCATATTTGTACTTGCCTTGGAGTGACCTGAGTGCTTGTGTTATGTGGCGGATCCTAGCGCCCGACAGGCAGCTCACCGTGACCTTCTCCTTGTTCAGCCTGGTGAGCGGGACGTCAGTGTGCCTGACGATAGAGTCACCTATTACAAGTGTATCAGGTGTGTTGTTTAGCCTTAAGGGCTGTGACTGTTCGGCACACTGGCTTTGTGAGCTATGTGTTGCACGTGTTTTGTTTTGGGGTAGCGGTTGCTTGGGTGTCTGCTTTAGAGGTCTCTGCTGCTTAGGCAGATTTTATTTAGAGCCTCAGTATGTTTTTGTGTGTTTATGTGTTTGGTTTGTTGTCGTGTTAGGTCTATGTGAGACTGGAATTGTAGTGAGTGTGGTTTCCTTCTCCTCCTGACTGGTTATGCCAGTACTGAGTTGAGAGAGCTTAGCCTCCAGTTTGGCTATATGGTTGCATCTCTCACATGTGTTGGAATTTGTTGGGAGGAGGAGAGGGTTGTCTGTGTACATGATGCAGTTGTAACATTGCCTCAAGATTCCCAGATTCACCAGCTGGACCAGAGAGGAGATTGACAACTGACCTTTGGACATGCTAGAATAGTATTGGGAATTCCTTTATAATTGAAAAAAAGGCCAATGGGGAACAAGGTACTCAAGGGGAGTTTGTAAGGGTGTAGTGCTTTTAATTTTTTAGAGCCGACTTATATAATTGCTTTAGTGAGCAAGTGCCAGGTAACTTAAATGCAATGTGTTACAGGTAACTTAAATGCAAAAACGACAAACAGTAACTTTCTTTCAAGTGAAACAAGGAAATAAGTACAGCTACAGTTATGCCAGTTAAGGATATATGGGAAGGGACTAAGTAAAAGATAATACAAAAACTGAGAAACTGAAAGCTCTGTTTTATGGATATGGATACTAAGGTACAAGCAGTGAAATGTTTTAGTCCATTTAGATTTATACACAGGTCATGCATATTTTTATCAGTCAGAGAAGAAGTTGTGGATAGTAATTAATACAGAGTTGAAGGATTTTATCTGTGAGGGGAAGCAGGCAAGAGTCAAGTGGGATAAGTTGATCCTTCAAATAGAGCAAGGTGGTTTGGAGTTAACTTATTTGAAGGAGTATTTCAAAGCTACACAGTTAAGGAAACTCTACATAGCACAACTAATTCAAAGTGGAAAGGGATAATGATGATGATGATGAAACAGGGGAATTTTGGATGCAGATCCTTCAGGAAAATAACAATAACCATACAGGATATTATACTTATAAAGTAAAGAAAAGTATTCTGAGAACTAAGCCAACACAGGAATAGAGAAAGAAGATTGTGTTGACAGGGATGACTGCAATTAGGGGTACATGCAGTAGGCAAGGGGGGGAATTTACTGGAGATAACTGACAAGGGAACCAAGGTATTGGGAACAAAAGGTTAGAGAGGGTGAAAGTAATAGACTAGGAAGAAGTCAAGAATACTTTTGGATTGCAGGTTAGAGATTGCCTTCCCTATCAAGAATTGACATCAGAGTATAGGCAAAAAGAAAGAAACAGAGGGATCCTGAGTGAAAGACCAGCACCGGTAGATTTTTTAGTAGAATCTAGAAATGAAGCTGCTGTTAAAATGGATAGTTAGTAGGACATATAAAATATTGCATGATAACTATAGGAATCAGAGGAGTTTAGAAAGGATTGGGAAGAGAGGTTTGGATATGCACTTAACTCAGAAAGAATGAAATGATATAAATATGTCTCTCAAATATGCAACAAAGTATAGAAGATTTAGGATTTTTATTGGAAATGTTTGCATAGGTAGTTTTATACCCAAGCAGACTCCAAAGAACTTTTTCTCCGGTATACTGCAAATGTTGGAGATGTGATGGGGAAGAAAGAAGTAATTGGGAACATATTTTTTGTGAGTGTAATGGGTTGGAAGACTTTAAAAATCCCCTGCAGACTACTCTGTTAGAAATATTGGATGAGGAAACATGTAACTAAGGAAATTATATTTTGACTTGTGATACAGAATCAGAACTTGTCAAAAGATTTTAATACTCTTAACATATACTGGAAGAATCACGCAGATAAAAGTAAGCAAAAAGGTTTATTTTACATGCATGGAGACATGCTACAAAGTACATGGTATGTCAGCAGTCTAAATTCTGTACATTTCACATGGGTTTTTATACCCTCTCCTGCACGTACACAGTGGCTGGTTACTAGACAAGGAATTTCACTCAAAGCTATAAATTCACATCCTGGAGCCTTAGATGGTCAGAGGTCAGGCACAAGATAAGCTTGTGCCTGGATCAAGGTATCATCTGTGCATTCCTCTTTGGTCAGCAAATCCTTTAAAAGAAAAACAACTTATTTTAGCTTATTTCTTTGCACGCAATGCAGTTTCACATTTTAACCCTTACTATACATGATACAAAGATGTTGAACACAAAGATTCTTACTACATTTCCCCCCTAACAACACTTTGTATCATCAGTAATACATTTTATTCATACAGTTTTTCGCATGACTCGTGTTCTGTATATTCAGAATAATAAGCTTTAGTTGCATTGGCAGACAATACATTTGATATTATCATTCGGATGCAAGGAATGCAGCAACAACCCAACAGTAGGAATATAATGGCACCAACACATATAGCAATTAAGACATTCATAAGTACTGTTCCCCAATTTCCAAACCAATTTTGGAAAAAGTCAGTTAATGGATTCTGTCCTGGTTTTGTAAGTTCAGAAACTTGCTTCAGGATCTCTAGATGGCTGTTAATGTCGTGTTCATTGTCCGGTATGAATGAACAACACTCCTCCTGGATAAGAGCGCAAGTATCTCCTTTCGCCGCTAGGGTGAAATCGAGTGCCATATGATTCTGCAACACTACAGTCCTCATTGCAGTTAACTCATCCGTCACCAATTCTAGTGCAGAAAAAGTTGCATTGCTCAGAGTTTCTAACAGTTTTGACAGTTTTCTGAGCTCCCAAATGGATTTTACTGTCCCATACGCTGGAAGAATACCAGCCCAGGAAATAACATCATCGCCCAAGTCCATGTGTGATAGCCCCTTGCTGCTACTATGGGCCAAATCGTGGTGATAGATCCAGGATGCATCAACGTTACCTACGGGATTAACAGGTTTATTAACAGCACGTACATTTCATATTTTACCTTGGGGAAGAGAAAATGTATGTCTTATAGCTGGTGCTAAATAACCCAAAAGCAACTGCCTGACCAATTCCTTGGTAACCATTTGTATGCTTTTCTACCACAGATAAAATAACAATCATTTACTTTAAGTGTAATATTGACTGGAACAGAGTGATTTCCTTTGTCTTGCAGCCCTTTAAACAACAGATCATACACAGATAACATTTTTCAAAGAAACTTGTGTCATTAATAAGCCCTGTACTATTAACAAGCACTTTTATAGGCTTGAAACTCGTTGCACAGTGCCCATCTATTGTACAGTTATGAATTATGGTTACATTACACTGACTCCATCCAACCCTAATCTTGCCCATTCTCTGGAAGCATACAGTTCCATTCTGGCGACCCATGAGGGGTAATGCTATTTTGTCCTTTAAGGCTACCTTTGAAGTTTCAAATAGTAAATTAGTCCATGTATCATTTGCCCCCAAAGGGACTGTACCTAACATTAGACCACCATGTACAGTAGGGATAGCCATGCATATCCAACAATTTGAAACATTAAAAGATAGAGCATATGCATACTTAATAGCTTGGTATGTATTAAAAGGCAGATGCCAGGCCGTATTCTCGTCTCTCTTTACTTGGCTAGTCTTGGTGAAAATAAAAATGGCCAAAACAGAAAAGTAACAATCACACTTATTAACAACAAGATTATTTTGGAATGCTTTTGTGGGAAAGGGTGCTCCCTTCCGGTATTTCTCTGCATTGCTACAATAGTCAGATATTTATACAAAACAAGATTACTACTAATCAGTGTTCCTCAGGGGAACCCAAATTTTTGTTCAGTTCAAACTGTTTCACCAGTTTACAATGTGTCAGATGGATCCACGATATTCTTTCCATTATTCGGACTGCTGTTGGTGTTGCTATCAAAACCTGGTATGGACCTTCCCACTTTGGCGAGGCCCACTTTTTCCTCTTGACAATTTTAACCCAGATCCAATTTCCGGGTTCCACTTCCAGGATCCTGTTGTTCTTCTGATCTGAAAAGCAATCATTCATTAAAGAGGTGTTAGTTCTGGTCAGCAACAGTTTCCTCATGTAATCTGCTATCTCTTCACCCCCCTCACGTTCCGCAGGCAAAAGATTTTGCCACTGTGGGATGTAATAAGGTCTCCCGTATAATAGTTCAAATGGTGTGACCCCTTTTGAGGTGGGAGTGGTACGCATGGACAAGAGCACCAGAGGTAAGCAGTTCATCCAAGACTGATGTGTCTCGGCCATGAGTTTACGTAACTTGCCTTTGAGAATGCCATTATGGCGTTCAACCAACCCTGCTGACTGTGGGTGGTAGGCACAGTGATGTTTTAACTCGATCTGAAAAACGGCGGCCAGCTTTTGAATAACTTGGTTTACAAAATGTGTGCCATTATCAGAATAGATGGGTGTAGGTAGCCCAAAATGAGGGATAATGTTATTCGTAAGGGCCTTGGCTACCGACAGTGCATCTGGGTGTGCTACCGGAAAAGCTTCAACCCATTTTGTAAAAGCGTCAATAATGACTAACACAAATCGCTTCTGTTGAACAGGAGTTAGTTCAATAAAATCCATACAGATTGTGTGAAATGGATACAGAGGCAGCGGAAAAGCTGCTGGGGTGATCCACACCCCACCACCATGGTATCGTGCACAAAGCAGGCACGATAAACAAAATCGTTTAGCGTATGCTATAAAGCCCTTGGTCCAGAAAATTTGCTGGATTATTTGAACCATAGCAGCAGGGCCCAGATGAGATGGGCCATGCGTCACTAATGAGGCATACCTAAAAAAGTTCATTGGCAAGACATACTTATCATTTGGACCTACAAAAACTCCCTGATTTTGAATAGCCCCATATTTAATCCATCGCTGTTTTTCCTGAACTGTACTAAGTTCCTGCATTGCCTGTAAAGTTTGTAGATCAAATTTATCTGTAGGGTGAAGTTCCTTCTGTGTGGTCTTGAGTGCAAAGGTAGCGGTTAAGGCTATACTTTTTGCAGTTTTGTCAGCCAGTGCATTTCCAAGTGATACCGGATCCTTGGCATTCGGTAATGCGCACTTACAGATGGCCAGTCCCTGTGGCAGTTGGACATCTTGTAAGAGGCTAAGGATTAAATCCTTGTGGGTTATTTCCTTTCCTGAGGCCGTAACCATTCCCCTATTTTTCCATTGCTGTGCAAAGACATGGACCGTGGAAAAAGCATACTGACTATCTGTGTAGATAGTAACTGCCTTATCTTTGGAAATGGTGCATGCTCTGGACAAAGCAATCAATTCAGCCAGCGGACAGGTTCCTGGGGAGGGTTTTGCCTCTAGTACCTTAGTCTCGGTTGTGACTGCATACCCTACTTGTGTGATACCTGCCTCGTTCTTACGTGCTGACCCATCTACAAACAGAGTCCAATCTGAATTTGCCAAAGGTTGGTCCTTAAGGTCTGGTCTGGGTAAGACATTAGAGTGTATTAAATCTAAACACACGTGAGGGGCACCATCGTCAGCTGTAGGTAACAGCGTGGCTGGATTAAGAGTGGTGCATCGCTCAATGGTCATGTGTGGTTGTGATAGTAACATTGTCACGCAGGATAAGTGTCTGCTAGGAGAGAGAAAGGTAACTTTATCCTGTAGTAGTATTACCGCGACAGAGTGCGGTACTCGTAAGGTAAGGTCATGAAACAAAACTAGGGTTGCAGACGCTTGCACAGCCAGTGTGGCTGCGACTACTGCTTGTACGCAGTGTGGCAAAGATCGTACCACTGTGTCCAGTTTACTGGAATAAAAAGCTAATGGTCTCAACTTATCCCCATAAGTTTGCAACAGAACCAATGTCATAAAGCCCTGCTTACAATCTACTGTCTGAACAAAGGGTTTTGTATAGTCAGGGAAGCTAAGTGTTGCAGATCCTGCTATCAATTGTTTTACCCAAGTAAATGCCTGTATTGCCTTATCCGTCCATTGCAGCGCGTCATGTGCTGCCATGGGAAGTGCGAAAATAAGTTCCGAAAGTGGACTTACTTCCTCTGCATAGTTGGGAATCCAACTACGACAAAAATTTGTTATTCCTAAAAATTACATCATTTCTTTTTTTGTGCTGGGCATTGGTGCCTGTAAAATGGCTTCTTTTCTACAGTTATCTAGTTGTCTACCAGCAATTGAAATGGTATAGCCGAGATACCGTACTTCAGTTTTACAAAATTGTAATTTAGATTTATTTACCTTATGTCCCTCTTTCGCCAAGAAATGCAATAACCGAATAGTTTCGGACTCACAGACAGCCTCCGTGGGTACAGCCAGTAAGATGTCGTCCACGTACAATAGTAGATGACAGCCATGCTCTGGTTGAAACTGTGCCAGGTTTGTCGACATTTCTTGTGAAAAGATTGTAAGACTTTCACAATATCCCTGTGGCAGTCGTGTGTATGTGTACCGCTTGCTCATAAACGTAAAAGCGAACCTAAACCTACTATCTTCCTGTAGGGGAATAGAAAAGAATGCGTTACTAATGTCAATAACAGAAAAATACTTATCCGTGGGAAGGATATCATTTAACAAAACAGATGGATCTGGGACCATAGGAGCCCTTGGCACTACAGCAGCATTTACAGCCTGCAGATCCTGTACCATTCTCCATGTCCCGTCCGGTTTCCTTACTGGGAACAAGGGTGTGTTACACGGTGAATCTGTGCATGGAATTAAAACCCCAGCTCGCAGTAGAGCCGTGATCACTGGTAGAATGCCTTCTTCTGCCTTTTTACTTAATGGATACTGACGCTTGTGAGGTCTAAAATCGGATTTTGGAGTTATTTTAACCTGTCCTGCTGATTTATTAGCCCAATGTCATGTTGCCCGCGGGACCATAAGGAGTCTGGCACTGATTGTAACTTTAATTCTTCTTGCGGGGTTAGGAGATATAGTCAGAATGGCCCTCCCCCGGGTGGCATTAGCCTGTCTTCGCGGAGGTGCACTGTTGGTCTAGCCTGGGTGACCCAATTTAGTCTTTGTACCTGAACTCCTTTACATGCCAATTGTTCTGGCGTCATTTTGGCCCATTCAGTAACTTTCCTCCCCACCAGATACCATGCCATTTGTTCTTCCCTTGTTACAGAGACATGTGCAATAGAATTATTGCGAAAAAGTAACTGCATATCTTTTGTAAGACTGCATGTAACTGCAGAATTTCCTAATTTATCCCAATAGAGATTTTGTAACAGGATTTTTGTGACCTTGTGTTTAAAAAATTGCTCCTCATATTTGTCGTCTGGTCCCACATACTTTCTGTAATACATTGTACAGTGTAGTTGTTTGGCAGCCTCTGGTAACTGAATAGCCGTACTATATTTGCTCAAAGCTAGGTTAGTTAACTCATTGGCCACGCTTTGTGGTCCTGTTTCAATAAGATCATTACTATACCAGTAATATAAATCACCCTGCCCCATTTGTAACATAACATCTTGAATTTCTACTCGTTTGGCTAGAATCCCTGATGCAGTCAGTACAGCTGCTATGCCAAACATGTGCATTAAATCTCTTCCTAATAAGTTTACAGGGCAAATTTTGGAGATAATGACTCGGAACCTGATAGTTTGGTTAGTTTCAGGGTCCATGAACCATAAAGGTTTAGATAATGGTTCCTTATAGATGCGGCCATTTGCTGCCTTGACTAGTACATAGTCATCAGAAGTTACATCGGATGGCACTGCAGAGTTTCTTAGCAGGGTCCTGGAGGCCCCTGAATCACACAAAAATTCTACATCCTTACCCTTTACTTGAAGTGTGATTAACGGTTGTGCCTCTAGCTGCATAGTTACAGCCAGCGCTGTTAAATTAACAACCTGATATTCACCTTCTTCTGAAAAATTAGTCATTTCATTTTCCCATCCTGCACATTCACCCTTACCTTCTTTGTTTGCATCCTCAAAATCTTCCTCTTCACTCTGTCTTATTGACTCTGACCAATCAGCCTCTTTATCCGGGTCTGATTCACCTCCACCACCATCATATAGTCATGCTGACTCGTGATCCGGGGTGGTTTTAGTTTTTTCAGAAGACCGGCAATCTCTCGCAAATTGTCCCTTTTTACCACATTTGAAACATTCTCCTCTTTTTTGTCTGCCTTCATAATCTTCAGAATGTCCCACATTCCCTCATCCTCTACCCCTGCCTCTGCCCCTTTCTCTACCCCTGTTAGTCGGACCTTGCAGTAGCATAAATATCCCATCTTCACTCACCGTAAAGGTTTGAGCTTGTTTTCTTTTCTTTTATTCTAAATATTTTTCTGCGTGTCTTGCATACTCCAGTAGGGGCTGCAGACGTGCCGTCCGATGGTCTATCATATGCTTTTGGACAAAGTTGCTAATGGCACTTTTACACCCTTTTAAAAAGGCATTTTTTAGTTGTTGTTCATATGAGGAGTCTTTTGACTGATCTATTTCTTTTTGCATACCACTATGGTTATCAAAGCACTGGGTAAGTCTCTGCAAATAGTTGTCTACTTTTTCATCATCTGCTTGTACACATCTATTGATACAGGTCCAGTCTGCCCTAGGCTTCCATTTGTCCAAAATATGGTCTAGTAAATCCTTGACCTGCTTTTGGTATGAGTCCGAATTGTGGGCAAGTGGTTTATTGTCTACTCTGGTTATGGGATCCCAGTCCCCACAGACCAAGTGCCAGTTGGGACCCAAAATTTGTCGAACTACTTGTTTCAACTCTATGGCATTTAGCTTATAACTTTCTATCATGCCTGCGATGTCCTCACAAAACTTGGTCATATCTAACCTAGGGTGTGGTATTCCTTCTACGGCTTTTCGAATGTCTTCCCGCATCTAGGGTCAATAGACTAAAATGGTGGGACCCTGTCCGGACATACCCGCTTGCGGATTTGCAGCTTCTATGAGGGGATACTCTGTGGATGCCGAATTAACTTCGGCTTCCTTTTGTTTCCATTCTGATTTGTCTATACTACGGGTTCGTAGGTCCAGAGAGTCATCCGCCTGTTTCTGTAAAACTACGGGAGGTATGGTTTTGCTTTGGCTTACTTCTTCACTTTCCTGATACTGAGGTGGACTAGTTTTAAGGGTTTCCGGGTCTGGATATAAGGGGGGGGCGTGGCCCCGCAGACGGAGCGACAGATGTTTCATCATCATCCTTTTGGATGAAAAATTTATCTTTTGCACTCGAGCCACCACTTCCCTTATTCGAAAACTGTTCCCTATGTCTCTTATTAGCTTCTTCTAACTATTTCTGTGCTTGAGGGAATCCCATCTTCACTTGATTTTTAACTTTGCCTCCTGCGTCCCTATGCAGATCTCTCACCAAATTTTGACATTCTGATCTGTTTAAGTTAACACTAAACCCATAATTTGCCTTCCATTTTTTTATGTATTTTAAGTTTTTTAGATGTAATTTAAACATATATTCCTCATCTTCAGTCCTTTTATTTAAGCAGCCCTTACTAGCACAACAACTGCTTCCTATTCCCATTTTTCTTATTTAAAAGAAAAACTTTTTTCCTTTTCCTGAGATCTCTACCGGTCTTTTGTAAAATTTAAACAAAAGAAATTCCTTTATGACTAGTCCCTTAAAAAAAAGTACTTTTATAAATGAAAAAGCTTACCTTACTGCGGATCTTCAGCCCCGTTCGTCACCGTCCCACGGATCGAATCTAAGAGTGACTGGCCTCTATTTACGACTTCTTCGTCGGAGGTCTTTCCGTTCAAGGGAGCCTGAGATTCGTTCTCCCTTTCCTGTACAGGTTTTTCAGTCCCTCTTATGCGATTCATACCGTGAAGAGGTGGCCCCACGGTCTTGGGCGCCAGAAATGTCAAAAGATTTTAATACTCTTAACATATACTGGAAGAATCACGCAGATAAAAGTAAGCAAAAAAGGTTTATTTTACATGCATGGAGACATGCTACAAAGTACATGGTATGTCAGCAGTCTAAATTCTGTACATTTCACATGGGTTTTTATACCCTCTCCTGCACGTACACAGTGGCTGGTTACTAGACAAGGAATTTCACTCAAAGCTATAAATTCACATCCTGGAGCCTTAGATGGTCAGAGGTCAGGCACAAGATAAGCTTGTGCCTGGATCAAGGTATCATCTGTGCATTCCTCTTTGGTCAGCAAATCCTTTAAAAGAAAAACAACTTATTTTAGCTTATTTCTTTGCACGCAATGCAGTTTCACATTTTAACCCTTACTATACATGATACAAAGATGTTGAACACAAAGATTCTTACTACAGAACTTTATAGACAAAGCAAGGCCTTGCTAAGTTTAATTTTGGTGGCTACCAAAAAAGCAAGTACTAGAAAATAGAAATCAAAGTCTAACCCAACCATACTTGAAGTAAAGAATATAGTAACAGAAATAAAAGAACTGGAAGTGGGATCTTTATAAAAGGGTAAGAGCAAATTACATAGAAAAAAATAGAAATTGTGGGAGCAGTACATGCAGAATAATGTTTTGATGGAGGAATGAAGTTTAAGGGAAGGCAGGAATTGAATGAGCTATGTAATGGCCAATTGACAATAACTCTTTAGAAAATTATATGTGGTATATGATGTTTGCAACTGAAAATATGTCAATGTTGGTTTGTTTTCATTTATATAAATGCATGATTTGTTATGTGAGTAATAATTCTATAAAAATGTTTCTTGTTTGAAAAAATAAAGCACACAGAAAGACTTTTCCAGTGAAACCTTTTCAAATGTTTTGAAAGAAAATGCATGAGAAACAGAAAAAACGCATATCAGTTGACTAGAATAATCAGGAGTATCTTGGAACTGAACTGAAATCTGTTGTTGGGAGCTGGAGATGAACAAGTAGAAGATCAGCAACATGGAAATTAATGAATAAACATGACATTGCGAAGCATGAATCACATTTATAAAATACAGCTGTAGAAGAAAAAGTGGAACGAGTGGACTTTTGTTGACTTTGTTAAACTTGTGAGGAACTGAAACGCATTTGCTTCACTTCATATCATTTATGTTTGTAAGGACAATAAGAGGAGGGGAAAGGAAGGAAAATAACTAAGTGAAACAATTTCTATTCTTAACAATACTTCTGTGAAACGTTTTACGATATAAATTGCACATTTTATAGTAAAGCATTTTAGTTTTTTTGTATATGTTAAAGATACTAAAGTAAACAGATGCTGTCTTCCTCTTTCATCTTTTTTAATATTAAGAAATGTAGGCATTACAACACAAAAAGAGAAAAAAATGCTGGATAAAAGCATATTTATGTTAATAGTCTGTAATCTTGGGTTGTTGAGGTGGGGGATGGGGTACAAAAGTACACAGATCATAATATATGTAGAGCTGATATGTTTTCTTTTACTTCTGCATAGGTGAATATCTGGATAAGGACACCTGGCTTGATCTAATAAGTTATAAGTGGAAACAAGCAAATAAGAGAACACTGAATATGAAAATGTTTCCTTTAGCAATAAATGTTTTGGCTTGACTTTTGAAGCTTGCAGCTGAGGACTACACATTTATATTTCTCTTGCTTTTCTATGGAGATAGGCTGATAATATGAGAATAAAAAGCCAGAACACTGGTTTATTCAAGGGTAAAAGTTAATGTTTTCCGAAAGCATACAAGCTGTTTCTCATATCTGATAGGAGAATAAAGATAAAGAAGAGAAACTAATTATTGTTAGTGGAAGCAGGGTCAATAATATGTGGGGATATCAGTCGAGCCATTGGCTGCTTGAACGAAGTCTCAGAGGCCAGGCAACAATCTCAATTTCAGGACCAGGAGGTTGGGGTTATTAACAGGAGATCTGTCCAGGAGAATCCAAATGACGGGAGAGAACGCAGCAGTTCTCATACTAATCAGGTCAATCAAGCCCCTGATTTGGATGGGGCAAATTTTCAAGCCCAAACCCCGTCCCCACTACAATCATTGAGTCGGAAGACGAGAAACAGGTTCAAAACCAGGAGAAATTAAATGGGGGCACTGAGGGCAGCCAACCCCTTCTTGTCCAACCTATTGAGGTTATTTTTAATAAGGGGAGGGATTTCAAAATTTATAATTATTCCCACTTCGTGTTTCAACCAAGTCAATGAAACCCTACCATATACCGAGTACGTTTAACCTCTCATTGCTCCCTTTTGTGGGAGTGTTTGAACAAATGTGCGAAATGGACATCAGTTTTTTACTTAACTCGAAACCTCCAGCTCAATTTAACATCACCAAGAAAGAGAGGGACTTGTTGGATGACTTATGTTCTTCACCAGTAAGACTCATGCAACCTGACAAGGGGGGGCGGCTTGGTTGCCATGGACTTGGATGAGCATAATGATAGAATGTTAGCCATACTATCCTCTGATACATATCGTGAAGTATCAAAGAATGAATTGAATATCAGTATGAGCCGGGTTCGCTCTTACTTTGAGGATATGTTTATCAATGGGGCGATTGACTTGGACGTGTTCAACTTTATTTCAGTTTCAACACCTCGAATTCCAGTGTTGTTTGGGAATCCGAAGATCCATAAGAGCATTGTGGACCCACCCATGCACCAATTAGTGAGTGCCAAAGGTAGCATTACTTATGCGGCGGCTAAGGTGGTGGATTCCATCCACAACAAATATATGGCTAGTGAATCACATATCTCAAAGGATTCTTGGTCATTTTTGGAGAAGGTTGGATCAACTCCCTTCAGTGGGGATAGTCATTTTTTAACCATTAATGTTATTGATTTATATTCTTCCATTCCCCATTGTGTGGCAGTTGAATGGATCCAATTAGAAATGACCTCCAAACAAGCTACAGTGGAAGAGATCTCGATGGTCAGCGAGCTGTTGGATATCATTCTGACATGCAATTTCTTCACATTCAACAATCGATGGTTCCATCAGTTGATTGGAGTCCCGATGGGGTCACCTTGTGGGGCCAGTGTGGCCAATCTGGTGATGGCTCATTGGGAGAAGGATTTTGTTTTTCCCAATACCATCGTCCAGGAGAAAGTGTTATTATATACACGGTTCTTGGACGATATTTTTATTATCCTTAAGGGCACCCAAGAGGAGGCATTTTGTCTGGTTGACAGTTTCAGCAGGTCAATTGATTTTTTTTAAATTTACTTCAACATTTGAATCAGGAAGGATAGCCTACTTGGATGTGGAACTTGTTAAGGATAGAGGTAAGAGTTGTTTTTTAGGCAAAATTCATCAGAAGCCTACATTTTCCAACTCTTATTTACATTTTGACAGTGACCATTCCGCCCACTAGAAGAGAGCCATAGTGAAGGGATGACTGGTTAGGGCAGCCAGAATTGTATCTGAAGAAAGGGATTCCTTGATGAGTGTAGGTTAATTTCAAAACCTTTTCTTGTGCAGAGGGTATCCGGAGGACCTCATTACTGATCTTTGTTTGGAGGTTAAATGTAAGAGGGCTAATGGTTATTTTAAACCCATTTTGGGTTGTTCTGAGCCAGAGTTGATAGTTCATTCCCAGCCCGACCACAGTAGTGACAGGTTTCATTGTAATTTCATCATCTCTTTTAATGTGGACGCCAAGGAGATAGTGTCGATTATCAAGAAGAATTGGTGTTTGTTATCAGTGGAGTTTATGGGGATGCCTGGGTTGAACCCCTATCCTACAGTCACTTTTAGGAGAGGTCCCAACATTAAGAACATTTTGGAGACGAAATTTAAGATTATACCTTCACGATTGGGGATGTACAAATGCAACATGTACAAATATTGCAGATTTGTCAAAGCAGGCACATTCTTCTTGCTAAGGGACAAGAAGTTTCTCATTAAAGGGAGATATAATTGCGCAAGTAACCAGGTAGTTTATTTGGCCCAATGTCCATCTTGTCCTGTATTTTATATAGGCAAGATTGACAGGAAGCTACAAGAATGGCTGTATGAGCACTTGTATGCCATAAAGAAAGAGAGGATGGAAAATGCCTTAGCGAAGCATATACAAGACAAGTCTGGACATGAGTTCACCTTCTTGGTGATAGATCAATTATGTACTGAGAATAGGGGAGGTCCGGATTCCTTGAGATTGGAGTTCAGGAAACTAATGTGGCAGCTAAAATTGGAGGCTTATCATTTCCCCGGCCTCAACAGTATGTTATCTATTAGCTGTTTTCTAAAATTGAGAAGCTTAGAGAGATAAGGCTTATCAGTCGAGGATTGGACATCATCTTCTATGGTAGTTCTAGTTCCCCTTTGTTTCTGCTTATTTTCTTCTAGTATTGGCAGTTAATATACTACTTTTTTGTGGTACTCTTATTGCCTTGTTGAATTTTCATATTAATTTATAGATAGGGCAGATAATGTGGTCTTAAATGTGAGTTAATTGTATTGTTAACACACATATATATATATATATATATATATATATATATATATATATATATATATATTTTAATTATTATTTATTCATTATTCATTATCGTTATTCAAGATTCTTTATTTTATTTCAGATTGAATGCAGTTATTGTTGATTGTTAAAGTGATGTGTTTTGTTCTTGGTGCCTTTAAATTTAGTGGAATGAAGGGGTGTGTGTTGATCACATGTTTTTGAGTGATTTTATTTTAAGGGAATTATTGCAATGGCGCGAGTTTTTAAATTCTGAGGAAGTTGGTGCAGAGCGCTGACGAAAAGCTACACTGAGTTGTTTGGCTTAATTAAAATATTTCAATTTCGTTTATTGGCGTTCAGCATGATTTGTATGCTTACTTGATTTGGATTATTGAGTCTGAGGATATCACTGGTTTGGTCGTGTGAGCAGTGGCAAGCTTTTTGAGTTTGTCTTTTTGTTTTTCTGGTGGTACAATAATATGCGTCTTAGCATGGATGACCTCAGTTTTAGGTTACCTGAGAACTGTATTTGCAGCTGTCTGTCTGGGACAATTGCTCCAATTAGGAGTGTGAAACTTCATTATTTGAAGATGTACACAGTTTTGTGTGTATGTCTTAAGTTAACAGGTTAGACAGGTGTCCAGGGGTGTGTGTTTTTTTTCTTTGTTTGAGAGTTTTCATTAAAACGAAGTCTTGTAAAATGTGACATAAGTTCCAATATAAACTGTATAAAGGATTAACCTACCGAAAATTAGTGGGTGCATGTATCACAAAAGCTGGAAACAGACATATAAAAAGCTGTTATATATAACAGGTGAAAATGACTTTGTGTTATAATGGCGACACTTTCCATATCATCTCGGAATGGGAATGGTTTCACAGGTATAGACAAAAAAGAAGGAATATTTAATTATATTAAGAAATTCAGAGTTCAAATAGCAATGCTACAGGAGACACATTTGGAAAGAACTGAGAATATTATTTTGATAAAGAAAGGGGTTCCGGATAGATATTCAGCAGGATATCAGGGACAAAGGAAAACAGGAGTATTTATATTAATTGCTAGAGGAGCTCCAATAGTGATAGAAGAGGAATACAAGACAATAATGGCAGATTTGTGGTAGTAACAAGCTGCTTGCAATGGATGAGGATTATGCTGGCATATATTTATACTCCACCTAAAGTGCTATTATTAAGCATAAAAAAACTGTGAGAAAGAATCAGCTTTCAGCAGTTAAAGTTACTTATAGGTGAGGATTGGAATTTGAATTGCAACAATGAGGATGTATCTTGGGGCCTAGGAGGGAAATATAACAAAATAAGGTAGATCCCTGAAGACATTTATGAATATATTTGGTACAGAAGATGTGAATTTAGTAGTAGGAGCTCAGAGAAAATGTATATTTTATTCCCCAAGTACAATAACTGGGCTAGACTAGACAGAAATTTTATTTCACAGGAAAGTGTGCATTTATTTTAGAACTTTGGCACACATCCAATAACTATTTCAAATCATGTCCACTAATTAGTAAGATACAAATGCAGGGTAATTAAGTAAAAATGAGATACTATCACTTCCCCACCTACCTGTTAAAAAGACAGGAATTTAAGGAGTAGGTAGTGAAAATTATTCTGGAGTTATTTGGGAATACAGGAACTACTACAGGACGTATAGCTAGTTAAGGGGATATAATGAAAGGGGAGTTTAAAAATAGTGTAGAAATAAAAAAGAGATATGTTTAAGAAGCAACAGGGACTATTTAGTGGGGCTGACAAAGGTTAAAGTATTACAGAATAAGGGGAACCTCACAGAACAAGTAGAGGAACAACTTCACATTACTAAAGATGAAATACGAGAGTATCTGGATAATATGCATGAGTTTTGAAAGATTGCCATTGAAAAATTGTTTTTTGATCTCTCCAGAGTATAAAAGCTTTTAGCACAATGGCTTAATTAACAGAAAGTAGAAAGGGTTGCTGCCAAACATAGAGAGCCTATAAAAAAGCCAGAGATCCTGTAGAGGTAATAGAGATACACTGGAAGTTTTATAAAAATTTGTATAAAGCAGAGAAGTGGAGAAATTAAGAAAAGCACAAATGGAAATACTTAAAGAAGATGTAAATATGCCAAGGTTAGAGGCAGATGAGGTAGATGAGGGTCAACAATTAACAGTTACTATAGTAATAGATGAGATAAAATGGAAACTTCTAACCAATCTGCAGGAAAGTCTCCACAAATAGATGATTTTCCAGTCAATGTTTGGAAACAAGGCTGGAGGCAACTGATAAAGATCTGGAAGATTTTGCTTAACAGCATTTTAAAAGGAGAGGAGCCAACATCCTGGAAAAAAATGTGGTGGCTGTAGTACCTAAAGAAGGTAAAGACGCATCAGATACAGCATCATATAGGTCCATTTCAATCTTAAATGTCTTTATAAAGTGTTTATGTCTATAGGTTCATAGGTTCCTAGAAGATTACTAGGCCAATGGCCCTAGAGCCCTTACAAGTCTAGCCATATTTATACAGATTTGGCCCAATTGTCTGTGGTTAGGTGAATGAAGTTAGCAGAAGTAAGGGTCTATTGTATTTAATAAAGACTTCCTCTGTCCAGGAGGGACATAAGTGCCTCCCTAGGAGTGAATTTGTGGGAACCCATCTATTGAAATAAGTTGCATTTGAAGAGGGTCAGGGAGGGGCTCTATTTCACGTGAATTGGAAGCTTGTTCCAGAGACTTGTCAGTCTCTGGGAGGTATATCTATCTCTCCAGCATGACCAGTTCATGTCAGAGGCTAGGTTAAGATCCCTGGAGTGAGTAACCCTTGTGCAGTTTGATTTACAAATGTGTAGCATTTCCATCAGGGCTGGGTCACAGACTGCCCTTGTAAGCAATGCACAGGTCACCCCTTAGCAACCTGTAGGAGATGGAATACAGTGACAGGGCTTTCAGTCTTTCTGTGTAAGACTTCTTTTGTGTAACCTGTAATTTCTTGGTGAGACACCTCTGTGGTCTCTCCAGTTGTTGCAGGTGTCTGGTGAGGTACATGCAAAAGGGAGCATTGTACTCAATTATTGGTCTGATGAGGGCTGAGTATAATGGAATTATAACATCCTTAGATCAACATGCAATGCCTTTACTTATAAGACGTGCCACATAGAAGAATTTCCTTACTACTGTGGCTACGTGGTGGTCAAAGTTCAGGTTGCTATCAACCTGAGTACCCAGTTCATGTACCACTGGGTCTACACTTAGGGGGTACTATCTATAATGTAATTAGCAGGGATATCAGCTTTCCAAAGGGAATAATAATGCATATTTTTGCATTTAGCTTTAATCCATGGCTTTTGCACTGATCATTTGTATGCATTAACCCTGTCTGCAGTATATTACCATCTTTGGGGGACTCGATGATTGCTTCCAATTTGCAATTGTCAGCGAACTTGGTCAGCCACAGGCCATCCAAGTTTGCCTGAACTTCTAAGAAATAAATTCTGAACAGTAAGGTGCCCAGCATGGAACCCTGTAGAACACCACTGGTAACTGGTCTTTTGCTAGAGGTGAATTCATCCACTTTTACAGAATTTCTCTTGTCAGTGAGCCAGTTGGCTAATCATCTGGTAATGTAGGGGTTTATTCCCATTTGGGTGAGTTTCTCTATAATACCTGAGTGGGGGATTGTGTCAAATGCTGGAACACAAAAGGAAAGGACAGTCTTCAAGCAAAAAAGTTTATTCTTTTTCAGAAACTCTAATCAACTTTTTTGATTGAAGACTGTGCCTTCCTTTTGTGGTTCCAGTATATTTCGTTTGGACTTGCAGTGGTTGTTTGATTGTGTCAAATGCCTTGGCTAGGTCAAGATAGGTGGTATGCACTGTCTTTCCCCTCATCCAAGGCCTTGGTGACTTTCTTGAAGATAACAACCATGTTTTAACAGGTAAGATCTACTTTTAATGAATTCGGACTGGGTTGGGTCTAGAGTTTGGAAATTACCTATGTCTTTGTTAATAAGGTCCATAATGACTATTTCCATAGCCTTGCAAATGAGGCTAGCCAAGCTTATGGGTCTATAATTCCCACAGTCAGTTGATGGTCCCCCATTGGGCAGAAGGATTACTGTTGCTGTCCTCATTTAGCCAGAACATGGCCAGTTCACAAGCTGTGGTTAAGAAGGGATCGAAGTGGAGTTACTAGGTCATATTTTAAATTGTGTAAAAGGCAACTTGGAATGTTGTCTGTTCCCACTGATACCATGTTTTTGGCCTTAGAGAGTGCCAAGATGACCTGCTTTCTTGAGATAATAGACTGAGGAATGGTTGCAGATATACTGTGGGGGATGACTGGAGGGGATGGGAGGGTGAAGTTTGCTCCAAATCTGTCATCTAGCAGGGTGGCTATTACCTCCATTTGAGTATGGGTGGTGCCATTCACAACAAGTTCAGCACATAGCTGGGTATTCCCTTCTAGATTTCAGATATAGTTAAAGACTATCTGACTATACTTAGCTAGGGAGGCTATTTTTGCTTTGTAATTAGCTTTGGAGGACTTGACAAGATCTCTAATTTGTTTAAGCTAGAGAGAGATTTCTTCCTCTGCTGAGCAAGTTCCCTCTTGTTCTTGGACATTAGGTTTCTTTCTCTTGTTATATAGCCTGTTTATACTAAGGGTCCACCAGGGTGGCTTGTTTTTTTGGCAAGACCAGGTTTTAATCTGTCAGGTACAGCCAGTTCTATACAACTGCTTAAATGGTTATACAAGGCATTGGTGTACACCTCTGCATAGGAATCTGTGTAATTTGTTTTTGAGGGGGCTCTGAAACTTCTTATACCATCACTCAGTAGGAGGTAATTTGTCTTTGAAACATTCTTAAGTGTTTTTGAGCTTGATGAGGTATTTGGCCTTATAATTACATCGAATGAGACTGATTTATGGTTCAGTCTTACCAGGCAGAACATCACGGGGGGAGGGGGCAATGCTGTCCCATGTTAGTGAGTACTATGTTCAGGACATTTGAGCCTCTTGTGGGTGTGCTGACTAGCTGCCTGGTCCAGAGCATTTGCATCAACAAAATCCAAAATCCTCTGAGCCAGCATGTTTGTGGTCGTGTATTTTTCCCAGTCAATGGTAGGATAATTAAAATCACCCATGAGTAAGGTCTTGGGCTGTATGGCAAGTGACTCCAGTGAGTCCAGGTATGTGGTATTCTTTTCTGTTTCATGGAGGTGTACCTATAGCTAGCTATGATGTAGTGGGGGGCTTTGCCTATATCTAATTGGACATGGAGTAGCTGAAGAGAGTCACACTGTTTGACCAGTCTTCAGGTGCACTTATCCTTAATGAAGATGGCTACACTGCCTCCTTTGATTCTTTCATGCTCAGTTTGTGGTAGGAATGTAAGGAAGGTGTTGTAGCCCTGCAATGCCAGGGTGCTTTCCACATCTTTGAACCATGTCTCACTGACTGCACAGACATCAGCATCTTCCAAAATGAAAAGTGCTTCCAGGGAGTGCAGTTTCTTGTTCCATAAGAATGGCAAAGTGTTGCCAAAACTGATAAATATTGATCGATGTGGTTTTGTGGAAGGGTGGCAAACATTTGACAACATTACTAGAGCAATGATGATCCAGAGGGAAGCTGAATGAAAGAAAATACCACTGTTGTTGGTGGGTCTTAATGGAGAAAAAGCATTTGACAGAGTAAACTGGGATTTTATGAGTAGGGCAATGAAAGCATTTGCATTTCCTGATACAATAAAAGGTTAATTAGGAGGATGCAGTTATAGGCACTGTTCTCTAGTAACAATAAAGGTTTTCCTCTTGATAAAACGTGGAAACTCAGTTTCAATAAATTCAAGGTCCAAGTCCAACACCACTTAGATATGCTTTTAGGAAGAACAGAAATTTGAAAAATATACTTGAGAAAAAGAAAAACATTCCAAGTGGAGCAAGTAGTAAATATGGTACTTTTAGATGTAGTAGGTGTGCACAATGTGTTTTTATGGCAGATACTAAAGAATTGGAACTACTAAATATACATTTGAAATTGATAGGTAGTAAATACTACAGTTGTTACACAAAAGGGGTGGTATATTTGTGTTACTGTAAGAAATGTCTGAAATACTACATAGGGAAAACTGAACGTAATTTAAGGGCACGTATATATGAACACAATAGAGATATTATCAAAATAAACAACAACAACAACGCCTTATTTAGACATACCCGGATATGTAGAGATGCAGATTTTAAATTTTGGATATTGGAAGAGGTGGTGAAGCAAGAGAGAGGGGGGGATTGGGAAACCAAACTGGAATTTAGGGAGGTGGTTTGGCAGTTATGGTTGGACGCATGTGGAAATTATGGATTGAATGACCACATATCCATCAACCCAGCCCTTAAGATTCTCGCTGATGACCCAAAGAGACATCGATAGATGGTTAACTGTTGTAACTTATGTAAATAAATAAATAAATAAAATATTCAGATTCAGTCCTTATGGAGCATGTACATGTAATATATTTTATTTTTATTAAGGGTGTAGCTTAAAATATAGTTGTTAACACTATTTAAGGTACAAGAATAAATGTGGTTTTAACATACAATATTTTTATACTATATATATATTTTACATACATATTTTTATATATACTTTTTATATTTTTATATATTTATTGGTATTTATACACCAGACTAATGTATTTATAAGAAATGAGTATTTCCTGTCATAATTTATTTGATGATTTTACTTATATTTAATTTTTACAACATTTATATAAGTTGGAAACAAAATTATGAAATGTTAAGATCATGAATTCCTATGAACCTCTACAACTTTGTATTAACATTCAAGTGTAAATTACCAAAGGTTTGGTTCAGCATTACCTCAATGTTGCTTACGTAGAAGGTAACTTTCCGTCAGATTTGCACACTGGTTCACAAAAAGCAAGTAATCCAAGGGTGAAGTGAATCCTTGTGTGCGAAGTGGGTATAAAGCCTTAGCGTACAACTTGTTTGAATCTTATGCTTTGGAGTTCTATCGTTCATTTTGGGAAGTTGGACTTTGTTTGAATCGAATTTTACGCTAAGGCTTTATACCCACTTCGCACACAAGGATTCACTTCACCCTTGGATTACCTCAATGTTAATTAGTGTCAATTAATGGCCAGCCTATTAGAAGTCAAGATTAATTAAGTGCGTTTTACTTAGATGTATTTAAACTGAAGATTTGTATGTGTAACAGATTCTGATGAAGTCTCCATATGGGAGATGAAAGCACTTAATCTGTTTTTTTTGGCAAATAAATTGGTGTCTTGAAATGTTTTACCTAGTGGTCTGTTGGACTTGGACCTTGAATTTATTGAAACTGAGTTTCCACGTTTTATCAAGAGGAAAACTTTTATTGTTACTGGAGAACAGCGCCTATAACTGCATTTTTTCTGTTTGGAAGTTGTGTGCTTTTCAGTTAATTAGGAGGATATATGAGGGATTGGAGGTAAAAATCAAAGTAGGAGGGTTCCTGTATGATAATTTGTGTCTGAATACAGGAACTAGGCAGGGGTATTCTCTTTCCCCTTTGCTATTTGTGCTATATTTAGAACCATTGGCAAAGAAAATAAGGGACTCAAAAACTCAAGGATATAATTGGTATGGTATTCAAGAAAAGTTTGCTTTATTTGTAGATAATATTATTTTGTAGCACATGGAACCAGAAAAGGACATCTCGGTGTTGTGGAACGTTCTGAGAGAGCTTCAGGTTTTTTGGGATATAAAATTAATGAAGATAAAACAAAGGCTATAACTGTAAACTTTGTACCCACACATAAATTGTTTCAGCAATACCCATATTTAAGGGGACATGATTTAAAGAAGTATTTAGGAATATGGCTTAAAAAGGATTCTGTTACGGCAGCTAAGGATATGTGGAAGAGACTAACCCAAAGATAATACAAAAACTGAGAAACTGGAAGCTCTTGCCCGTGAGTATGGCTATCAAGACACAACCACTAAAAATGTTTTTATAGGTTCATAAGTTCATTGGTAGTACTAGGCTATTGGCCCTAGGGCCTATATAAGCCTAGCCAAAAAGTTACCCTGGCTTTCGCCACCCAAAGAAATTATTTTCCTGTGCCCCTGTTGAGCAGAGCCACAGAAGTGATCCCAGGGGTGAAATTCCTATTTCCCATCCAATCATCAAGATTTTTCTTGAAGAGTGCTAATGAGGAGCTTTGTTTGATATAGATAGGTAGTTTGTTACAGAGTATGGGAAGTGTCTTGGACAGGAATTTATCCCACCAGCATGTTCTGTTTATTGTGGTGACAAGGTTTAGGTCTCTAGAGCGTGTAGCTTGGAGGGATTGGGATTTCTTTAAGTGGAGCATGTCCAACAGCTCTGGGTTTGACATAGCTTTGTATGTTAGGCAGAGATCGCCTCTGAGTAGGTGATATGCAACAGAGTAAAGCTGGAGTTTTTTGAGACGGTCTGCGTAGGGCATCTGTTTGAGGCAGTAATCCTCTTTGTGAGGTATTTCTGCGGCCTTTCCAGTTGTTGTAGATGTCTTGTGAGGTACATACCAAAAGGGGTTTTGAACTCTATAATGGGTCTAATGAGTGATGAGTAGAGGGGAACAATGACCTCTTTTTGCCTGGATGAGAAACCTTTTGTGAAGAGGTGTGCCACGTAGAAGGATTTCCTGACTACTGTGGCGATGTGATTATCAAAGGAGAGACTACTGTCCACCTGTGTCCCAAGGTCTCTTACCATGCTTTTGGTGTTAAGTAGACTACCGCCTATGTGGTAGTTCATGGGTACAGAGTTTTTATCAAAGGGGATGACAATGCACTTTTTGGCATTGAGCTTAAGGCCATGGCTTTGACATCAGGCATCTGTCTCAGTGAGGATGTCCACATCATTAGGAGTTTTGATTATGGTTCCTAGTTTGCAGTCATCTGTGAACTTCATTAGCCAAAGACCTTCTGTGTTAGCCTGTACTTCAGAGAAGTAGATATCAAACAGGAGAGGACCAAGGACTGAACCCTGTGGTACTCCACTTGTCATTGGTCTGAAGTTGGATTTGGAGTCTACTACTTTTACAGTGTGGGTTCTGTCAGTGAGTCAGTTGTCAACCCGTCTTGTGACATAGGGATTTATACCTAGTTTAGTGAGTTTATCTGTAATTCTAGAGTGGGGGATGGTGTCAAAAGCCTTGGCGAGATCCAGAGAGGCTGTGTGAACCACTTTACCCTTGTCTGCAGCTTTGGTGACTGCTTACAAACCCAAACTGGGTGGGGCCCAGAATTTGGAGATTACCAATGTCTTTGTTTATAAGTACCATGATGAAAAATTCCATGGCCTTGCAGACCAGGCTCATCAGGTTAATGGGGCGGTAGATCCTGGGGTCCATGGTGGCTCCCCCTTTGTGGAGTGAGATAACCATTGCTGTGAACCATTTAGTGGGCACAAAGCCTGAGGTGAGGCTATGATTGAACATGGTACTTAGGTGGGGTGCCAGTTCATTCTTTAGTTCATGTAGAAAGCAGCCTGGGATGTTGTCAGGTCCCATGGATGTTGTGTTCTTGGCTTTGGAGAGTATGTCTTTTACCTGTGCAGCCGTGATTACAGGAGCTTTGCAATCTTCCAGTACAGAGATGGGCCCTTTAGCGGGTGAGAAGGGGGGGTAAAGTTAGCACTGAACCTATCTGCCAGGATGTTGGCAATATCAGTTGATTCTGTGTATTTAGTGCCATTGTGTTGTAACTCAGAGCAGATCTGAGTGTTTCCATTGAGATTCTTGACATAGCTATAGAATGCTTTGTGGTTGTCTTTAGAATCAGTGGCGATTTTGTTTTCGTAGCTAGCTTTGGAAGATCTCAGATTCTTACTGAGGCTGACCAGGGAGTTCCTCCA
The DNA here is from genome assembly GCF_019279795.1 of Protopterus annectens. Classification (NCBI taxonomy): domain Eukaryota; kingdom Metazoa; phylum Chordata; order Ceratodontiformes; family Protopteridae; genus Protopterus; species Protopterus annectens. The sequence continues at coordinate 242,707,261 of NC_056751.1, forward strand.
GTCATGGGATTTTACACTTTTTTGCAACAGTTTCTTTCTTCTGTTGTTTATGGCAGGGGACCACCAGACTGGCTTCCTTTTTTTGGAGGATAGCATCTTGGTTCTGTTAGGGATAGTACGGTACATGCACTCGTGTAAGTGCTTATAAAGTGCATTTGTGTAGGATTCAACAGTCGTACCTCTATTGTCCATTTGCATGGGTGTCGTGAAGTTTGCCACTTCTGTCTTAAAAAGCGTGAAGTTGGCTTTGGAGAAATTTTTTACAGTGGTTTCCCTAATGGGGGATGGGGGCAGGATGTGGATGTCTAGAGTGATTAGCTTGTGGTCGGATCTAACCAACGAGAAATTGACCTCTGGTGTGGAACTCCAGTCGCCCATGTTGGTAATGATGAGGTCTAGGATATTGCTGCCCCTCGTGGGGGGGGGGGGGATAAGTTGATCCAATGCACTGGAATTTATGAATTCCAGAAAACGTTGAGCAAAAGAGTTGGTACATGAGTAGTTTTCCCAGTTAATGGTGGGGAAGTTGAAATCGCCCATTATAAGGGTGTTGGGTTGTACCCTGATATTTTCCAGTGTATCAAGAAATGAGGAGTGGGAATCCTAAGGCATGGTGGGGGATCTGTAGCAAGCTAAAATTTGGATTGTGGTCTTGCTCAGAGTTAGTTGGACTTGGATAATCTTGGATGCATTATGCTTAGCAACTAGCCTGGAAGTGTGGATATCCTTAATGAATATGGACATGCCTCTGCCTTTAGTGTTTCGGTCCAGGTTAGGGGCTGAAAGTTGTGGTATGAATTATGCCTGGTAATGCAGGGGTGCTCTCTGGAGCCTTGAACCAGGTCTCTGTCACTGAACAGATGTCGATGTTCTCCATTTTAAGGAGTGCTTCGAGTGAGTGCATTTTGAGTTTTAGACTTCTAGCATTGAGTAGCAGTACCCTCAGATTTTGCTTGCTTGTACCTGTTACGGTGGTGAATTTGTCATTCCAACCTTGCCTAAAAAAGGCACTATAGGGGTGGCAAGAGCCTTAGCCAGTATCCAGAATCCCAAGGGCGACAGGTGCAGGCCATCTCTGGCAAAGCATCGTGGTGTGTCGATCATGTCATCCCAGGCAGACAGATACTGGATCCCCTTAGAATGACATCAGTCCTTTTTGTTTTATACACAGGTCAGGCATATTTTTATCAACCAAAGGAAACATTTGGAAAGTAATTAATTAATAAAAAAAATTGAAGAATTTTTATCTGGGGGGGGGGGGGAGAGGGCAAGAGTCAAGTGGGATAAGCTGATCCTTCCAATAGAACAAGGTAGTTTAAGATTATGTGATTTGAAGGGATATGTTAGAGCTACACAGTTAAGGCTCTTATACATAACACAAGCAGAAAGATACAATTCAAACTGGAAAAGGATGATGATGAAGCAGGAGGTAGTTCAAGAAATAAGGAAAGAGTGGGATTTTGGATTCAGATCCTTAAGGAGAATAATAACAGACATACAGTATATTATATTTATAAAGTTGCAGAAAGTATACTAAGAACTAAGCCAATATGGGAATGGAGAAATGAGATTCTGCCATTAGGGATGACTGCAATTAGGAGTACAGAGAATAGGCAAGAGGGGGGAGGAATTTACTGGAGGAAGCTTTCACAGGAACCAAGGCACTGGGAACAAATAATTAGACAGGGAAAAGTAATATAATAGGAAGAAGCCAAGAAGACATTTGCACTGCAGGCTAGAGACTGGTTTCCCTATCAGGGATTGATATTAGAGGACAGGCAAAGAGAATGAAATAGGAGAATCCTAAATGAAAGACCTACATTGGTTGAGTTTATAGCTGAATCTAGAACAGAAGCTGCTGTTAAAAATGGGTAATTATTAGGGCATATAAAAATTGCATGTTAACTATAGGAATCAGTCAGAGGAGGTTAGAAAAGATTGGGAAGGGAGGTTAGATACGTAATTCACAAAGAAACAATGAGAGGACACATGTATGACACCCAAATATACAGCAAAATCTAAACGATTTAGGATTTTTGCCTGGAAGTGTTTGCATAGGTACTTTTATAACCTGACCAGATGCCAAAGAATTTTTCTTTAGGTAGATGGCAAATATTGGAGGTGTAATAGGGAAGGAAGAGGTACCTAGGAGCATATGTTCTCAGAGCATAATGAGTTAGCAGAACTTAAAAATTCCCTACAGAATACTCTGTCAGGAATGCTGGGTAAGCAAATGAGTGAAACTAAAGAATTTTTTTTGAGCTGGGATACAGGATCTGAATTGCTTAGACATAGTAAGGCCTTGATAAGTTTAATTCTGGTGGCTGGTATGAAATCAATAACCAGAAAATGGAAATCAAAGTCTAAACCAGCAATACTTGAAGAAGTGAATATTGCAACAGAGATTAAAAAACAGAAAGTGGGGCCTTTAGAAAAATGTAGGAGTAAATTACCTAGAAAAAAAATGGAAATTGGGGGAAAATACATGCAAAAATGTTCTGGAGGAGAAATATAAATTCAGATAAGGCAGGAATTGAACAATTTATGTAATGTTGGTTTGATTATATTGTATAGAACAATGTATGTGATGCATAATGTTTGTAAATGTGAACTCGTTAATAGGGTTCCTATCACGTCATCGAACTTTTACAAGTTCGGACCACATATGGTCAAGACCATATGTTCAAATTTGTAAACGCTCGAGCATGTGAATGGAAATCTCCATAGGCGGAGGTTTCCATGTACTTCAATGTGGTGCGGTCTCGGAGTTGGTATATTTAAGTAGTGGGGGTGCGGGGGGATTTTATGAGTAGGGCAATGAAAGCATTTTTTTTTTTAGGTAGTCGAAGTTATGTAACTTCGAACATAATGGTTCGACCATTAGGTGTTCGAAGGTACATAACTTCGACTATGTGATATAGACTCCGTTAATATGGTTTGACTACTTTTTTATAAATGTAGAGGTCACGGTGGTGCAGTGGTTAGCATTGTCACCTCACAGCAAGAGGTTCAACCATTCGATTCTCGACTGGAGCGCCTTCTGTGTGGAGTCTGCATGTCCTCCCCACGGTCAAGTGATGTTTAAAGACATGCAGGTAGGTGCGTGCGTGAATGGGTGTGCCTTCTTTGAAGGTTGGGCATCGGGCTGGCAACTTGGCACTGTAAAAATCCACTGCCAATCATTAGCAGACCAGAGTTCCACTGTGGCGACCCCTAACCAGGAAAAGCCGAAATACATTACTTCTACTTTTGTATAAATGCATTGCATATGTCATAGGTGATAAATCAATAAACGTGTTTAAAAAATAAAAAAAAACATTAAACGTCTAGACTTCATACTGTCACAGCTAAATAATAAAACTCAAAAACCAAAACTAGGAAGCCAAGTATCGTATCAAAAGAATGTGGCTCAAACAATTGGTCATTTGTTAACATCCTGGGACAGCCTACTGCATGCAAGTATCCCTTTTCAGGGGTGGCCTAGCAGCAACGTCTAATGAAATGACTTGGTCAGTCAAAGTAGACCAAAAAAGGCTATAGGTTTCAAACCCTGCACGATATGAAGCAATTCATTAACAGCTCATAGCTTTACTCATCTACATTAAGTACTAGTCAAACTGTTGTAGCCCAAGACACAGCATTTTTACATCTACTTGCCTGCAAAAAACACAGACTGAACTAAAAGGTTAAAATATTAATATTAAACATGTAGAGTTCATGCTACATTTAAATAATGAAACATACTGTCAGCACTTAACAAAACAAAGAAACCAAGTACTGTACCCAAAGAACATGGGTCATATGATAACACTCATGTTTACTGTCGCTTGTCCTATGTTATGATTCAAGATGAACAGGTGGGGTAGTTTGTTTATATGCTTTATTATATAGAAGCACACCAGGATGGATAGTAGCAATATAAAATATAAACAAACTGATTAACTGACAGACCATTACATACATGCATACTTACATCTCAACAGTTCTCTACAAAATGGCAGTCTGGCTCGCACATACTCAGTATTTATACACGTGCAAGCCCATAGAAAGCTTCTTAAAGGTATACACACATACTGATTCACATCCTCCCTCTTTAGTGAATTGCCCACAATAAAATGACATCTGAAAAAGACATGCAATTATACAGACACTGAGAAATAACCACAATGTTAATGTCCAAGCTGCTGTGTATCTGGAACATGGTCTGGAAATGAGACCTCATCTAGTGATATAGCAATTAGGACTGGGTTTATCAATGGGGGCAGTCATTGGTGAACAGTCTGTTTCAGAAGTTGTGGGAATCTTTTCAGGAACAGGGGTATTTGCTGGTATGTCCTCTGGAACTGGAACACTGGATAACTCACTTTGAGATCTAAAGTCTTTTTCACAGGCAAGATGCTGCTATACAGGCCCGGACACTGGTACTAAATATTTCTGATTCCACCTAAATTCAATGCTTGACATACACTTTTCATGATCCAATCTGATCAAAACCTTTGGACGTCTGCATCCTCATTATCTCCCTTTCTCATAATGGATTGAGTGGTTTGCTGGACTTATCATAATAGGACTTCTGGGACAAACGCCTTTTCATGAGTTGAGCTGTCACTGCCTTGTTGTTCTTAGTACAGGGAACTAACAGATTGCTATTGATTGGTACAGTGGTTCTGGTTTATCTCGACAAAAGTGCTTGTGTAGGTGAACCAAAATGTTTATCACAAGGAATATTTCTGCGATTCAGTTGATTCAGAAAAACATCGCTACTGTCTTGTTTCAAATTCTCTAATAACTGTTTCGCACTTTGAATTGCACATTCTGTCAAACTATTTGATGGCGGTACTCAGGGCTACTCATAACATTTATAAAGTCCCACTCTTCAGCAAATCTCTTGAACTGCTGGCTTGCAAACTGTGTACCATTGTCAGAAATAACTTTGTGTGGACTACCATGGACTGCAAAATGATGCTTCAACTCAGTAATGTCAGTATTGGACACTAGATTAGGAAGTAGGTAAATCTCGAGCCAGTTTGAATAAGAGTCTACTAACACCAAATAATGTTGACCATTCCATTCGAAAATGTCTTTAGCTACTGTTGACCAAGGTAGTTCAGGAATCTGGTTTAGGTGAAATGGTTCCTTTTGTTAATGTGGCTTAGTACTATTACATATAGAACAAGATGAAAATACTCTGTCTATATCCTTTGACATAGAAAGCCAAAATACTAGACCTCTCACCCTTCTTTTGGTACAATCAGTTCCTGTGTGGACATGATGCAAAATGGTAATATACTCTTGTTGTAAGGATTTTGGAACAATCACTTTTGAAACTTTCATGATGATACCATTGTCAAACAAAATCTCATCTCTGTAAGGAAAATATGGTTGCAGGTCATTAGGTAAACAAGATTGCTTTGACTGCATTCTTGACTGATCAAGTGATTGAGCTTCTGAAGTATTAGATCTGAGACTGTGTAACTTCTGATCAAGACATGTGGAAGAAAAATTTCTCACTTCCGTGACTTCAAAATCAAGTTCGTCATTCTCATGCTGTTCAGTGGTATTTCTGGGCGATCTGGACAAAGTATCAGCAAGATAAAGAAGTTTGCCTTTTGTGTAGACAAGATTGAAATTATACTTTTGTAATTTCAACATCATGCGTTGCAATATGGCTGGAGTTGTATGCATGGGCTTTCTCAAAATAGTGACTAGAGGTTGGTGATCTGTTTTGATGTGAAAAGTATGTTGATCATAAATGTAATCATGAAACTTTGGACATACAAACACAATTGCCAGGAGTTCTTTCTCTGTCTGGGCATACTGCATCTCAGTTTGGGTTAGAGTATTGGACACAGGCTACTGGCCTGCCTTCTTGAAGAATTACTGCACCAAAACCAAATGTTGAAGCATCACAAGAAAGAGTTACTGGTTTGTGAACATCATATTGTCTGAGAGTTGGCAGACTGGTAATTCTCTGTTTCAGGACACCAAATGCTCTTTGGTGTTGTTCTAACCAAGACCAGGATACATCTTTGCATGTCAGCTCTCTGAGCGGTGCTGAAAGTTGGCTCAAGTCAAGAATGAACTTGCCTAGGTAGTTAACTATGTCAAGAAAATGTTGTAGAGCCTGAACATTGTCTGGAGCTGGCATCTCAAAAATTGCTGTTTGCTTGGAAGAATCTGGTTGTAAGCCTGGACTGGTAAACAAATGACCAACATAAGTAATGTCTCATAGCCTGAACTTTTACTTCTGAGGATTCAACTTAAGATTCAGTTCATGTGCTCTATCCAGAACTTTCTTGAGGTTTCTGTCATGCTCGGCTTCACCATTACCTCCTACTAGGATATCATCTACTATAATAGCACACGGATAACCAGAAATAATTTGTTCCACGGCACGTTGGAAGAGTTCACTGGCAGAATTTATCCCAAATGGCATTCTCAAAAATCTATACCTGCCAAAAGAGTACTGAAAGTAGTTAGCAAGGAAGAGTTTTGGTCAAGCAAAATTTGCCAAAATGAACTCTTTGCATCCAAAACAGAAAAAAAAGTGGTATTTGGCATAACAGCAGCGACTTCTTCGACTGTACACATTGGATGATGAGGTATTTTCAGTGCTTTGTTCAAATCTCTTGGATCAATACATATTCTAATATCATTTGAGCTTTTTCTTATGAGATACTACCATAGCAGATACCCATTCAGTTGGTTGTCAACTAGACAAATCACACCTTGCTGCACCATTCTATCTAGCTCAGTTTTGACTATGTTCTGCATAGCTACTGGAATTTTCCTGGCTGGTCTGACAACTGGGCTGACTTCAGGGTCTAACTTCATGGAGCACACAACTGGGAGTTTGGCTAAGTTGTCTTTGAAAAGATCAGCATAGGTGGAGAAAATAGACTGGGTAAAATTAGAACAGTGATCTTTCAAGCTTACATGGTGGATTTCCTTATTAAATGAAAGTAGTCCCATTTTCAAACTGTCTTTGAGGCCTAATAATGACTGTACATGCCTTTTGACTATGTAAAATTACAAGTCATAGCTATTCCTAGGACAGTAATATGAAAGCACTACTGAAACTTCTGTTTGAATTTCTTCACCACCCTAAGCAACAGGCTTCACACACTTTGCCAAATCAAGCTTCTCACCAGCACATACTCTAGCAAAATGTTTCTGCTGACATAACATTGCACTTTGAACCTGTGTCAGCTTTGAGCTCTTTGGGTCTTCCATTTATCTCAACAGTGCAAAATACCTCATTCTTTGCCCATAAATCTACTGCATTGACTGTTTCATTAAGCACAGACACACCATCATCATAAAAAGTAGAGCCACAGCTTTCTAACTGATCAAACATTTTCGGAAATGATTCCACTTTTTACATCTGTGGCATTGCTGACCAAAAACTAAGCACTTTTCTCTTGTAGACACATGATTATCACCACAATTATGACAGCTGACTATGAGGCTAGGTGAGAGAACATGCTTTGTGTTTGGTGACTCACTCTTGTGCTTCACTGAGACTGTCTGTGCTATGGAATTTGCTAGAAAGCTAGGGGGGTTTACCAGGGAGTGTTACAGGGTTCACAGTTGCTGCCATGTGCTTCGGCCTGTTTCTTTTAATGACATGCTGCATACTATCAACATGAACACTAGAAGATACTGGAAGTATGCATTTCTCATTTGTAAGCATATTTGTGTGCTTTTCTGTGAGCTCATATAGCTGACAAATCTCAATGGCCTTATACAAAGTTAAATGACTGTCATGAAGCAAAATCTTTCTCACAGCATCATCTTTTATATCACACACGTCTGTCTTTTATCACCTCATCCCTTAAATCACCAAATCTGCACGTTTTAGCTTTGTTTCTCAAGTCAGTTACATATGCTGCAAAAGTTTCACCAGGCTTTTGATCCCTTGTGCAAAATAAGTGCCTTTGCATTGTAATATTTGTTTGGGGGTTACACTTTTCTCTAAATTTATGTTTTAAGCACTCGTGGTCTTCCCTTGTTTCAGCCAGTAAGTACTACTATATGATGATTTTCCCTCTCTCCTGCAAACACATGCACCATACACAAATGAACGCTGCCTTTCTATGGCTTCTGAACCAGCTAAATTAAATAGAATAAATGCCTGTGTATGTCTATCTTTATCAGAAAATGCAGCTTGTATGAAAATATCATACCGTTGCTCAAACATGCCCAGTTCTCTGCAACATTATTATCAAATACAACTGGACCAGGTTTTTAAAATCCTTCAGCCATGCCAACAAAGTATACTTAAACACACTGCAAATATGGCCCTTGTAATTATGTAGGAACATGCATACACATCAGGTACTTGTAATAACATTCAAATACACAATAAACTCTTTGAAATATTGTACTTTGTGAAATATGCTTTGAAATGGCACTAGTTTGTGAATTAACTGCACTGTAGTACTGCACAAACTTGCAAACATTCTGTATACTTCAGATATCTTAAATTGCTTTAATTAATGTGAAAAAGTAGCACATAACAAAAAAATGCGGTCATTTTCCTTATTTTATACATTTTATGTGATTCTGACATTACTGCAAACATTTTCGTAAGTATGTCAAATATTTTTTCAATATGTCACAGTTTCGGACATTTCATTTAACTAGAAATTTGTTTTGAACATTCTGAGTCCTTTGTTTTATATTCTTTGCGTAAGAAATCATTTAAGCAAGTTTCAGTACCTGGAATTCGTTTCTGACCTGCTTTGTGAGTTGTACATGCAGTAGAGATGATCCATTACTCTATATTTCTCCAACATTAATTGAGTGCTTCTTGGTCTTGATTTTGGATCCCATTCTGACACCATGTCGCTCGTACTATGTTATGATTCAAGACAAACAGGTGGGGTAGTTTATTTATATGCTTTATTATATAGAAACACATCAGGATGGATAGCAGCAACATAAAATATAAACAAACTGATTAATTGACAGACCATTACATACATGCATGCTTACATTTCAACACCTCTCTACAAAATTGCAGTCTGGCTCTCATGTGCTCAGTATTTATACACATGTTCAAGCCCATGAAAAGATTCTGAAAGGTATACATGCATACTGATCTACATTTACTATTACTGATTCCTTCTTTTACACCATAACTACTCTAATACGCATTTACCAAGAATACACACACACGTCACACACACACACACACACACACACACACACACACACACACACACACACACACACACATACACACACACACCTTAAGCTCCAGCTTTCCAAACTGGCTTAATGACAGTCAAGAGGGGATTACCTTACTCACCAAAGGCAGCAACCCAGACACTGGGGATGCAGAAACTCAGCCACTGGGGATGCACAAGCCAGTGCATTTCTTCGTGCTGGTCCCAAGCCCGGATAAATGGGGAGGGTTACATTAGGAAGGGCATCAGGTGTAAAACTTTTGTCAAATGACATATGCGGACAAAAATACAGATTTCCATACCGGATCGGTCAAGGCCCCGGGTTAACGACGACTGCCGCTAGTACTGTTAGCCCACAGGGTGTTGGTGGAAATTGGGCTACTGTTGACAAAAGGAGGAGGAGAAGGAGAAGAAGAGGGGGAAGGCATGCCCAAATGCAAGAAGAGAGGAGGAATGTTAGGAGTGTGGTAGTGAGGGTAAGAACTTTGAACGTTGGCAGTATGACTGGTATAGGGAGAGAGAGGTAGCTGATATGATGGAGAGAAGGAAGGTTGAAATATTGTGCATGCAAGAGACCAGATGGAAGGGGAGCAAGGCTAGGTTATTGGAGGCGGGTTCAAATTGTTCTACCATGGTGAGGATGGGAGGAGAAATGCAGTAGGGATTATCCTGAAGGAACAGTATGCTAAGAGTGTATTGGAGGTGAAAAGAGTGTCAGAAAGAGTGATGTTTATGAAGCTGGAAATTGATGGTGTGATGATGAATGTTGTTAGTGCATATGCTTTGCAAGTTGAATGTGCAATGGATGAGAAAGAAAAATTTTGGACTGAGTTGGATAAAGTTGTGGTGAGTGTACCCAAGGGTGAGAGAGAGTGGTAATTGGAGGAGATTTCAATGGGCATGTTGGTGAAGAGAACAGGGAGGATGAGTAAGTGATGAGTAGGTATGGCATTAAGGAGAGAAATGCATAAGCAGATGATAATGGATTTTGCGAAAAGGATGGACATGGCTGTGGTGAATACATATTTTAAAAAGAGGGAGGAGCAGAGGGTGTGTACAAGAGTGGAGGAAGATACACACAGGTGGGTTATATCCTATGCAGGAGGGCCAGTCTGAAGGAGATTGGAGGCTGTAAAGTAATGACAGGAGAAAGTGTAGTTAGGCAGCATATGATGGTGGTCTGTAGGATGATGTTGGTGATTAAGAAGAGGAGGAGAAGAGTGAGGGCAGTGCCAAGGATCAAATGATGGAAGTTGAAAAAGAATGATTGTGAGGTGGTGTTCAGGAAAGAGTTAAGACAGGCACTGGGTGGCAGTGAAGAGTTACCAAAGAGCTGAGTAACTACAGCAGAGCTAGTAGGGGAGACTGCTAGAAAGGTGCTTGGTGTGACATCTGGACAGAGGAAGGAGGACAAGGAGACCTGGTGGTGGAATGAGGAAGTACAGTAGAGTATACAGAGAAAGAGGTTAGCGAAGAAGAAGTGGGATTGTCAGAGAGATGAAGAAAGTAGACAGGAGTATAAGGAGATGAGGTGTATGGTGAAGAGAGAGGTGGTGAAGGCTAAGGATAAGGCGTATGGAGAGTTGTATGAAAGGATGGACACTAAGGAGGGAGAAAATGAGCTGTACCAGTTTGCTTGACAGAAGGACCAAGCTGGGAAAGATGTGCAGCAGATAAGGGTGATAAAGGATAACAAGAGAAACATACTCACAAGCAAGGAGAGTGTGATGAGCAGATGGAAAGAGTAATTTGAGGGGCTGATGAATGAAGAGAATGCGAGACACAGAAGGTTAAATAATGTGGGGATAGTGAATCAGGAAGTGCAACAGATTAGCAAGGAGAAAGTAAGGACAGCTATGAAGAGGATGAAGAATGGAAAGGCTGTTGGTCCAGATGACATACCTGTGGATCCATGGAGGTGCTTAGGAGATATGGCAGTGGAGTTTTTAACCAGATTGTTTAATGAAATCTTGGAAAGTGAGAGGATGCCTGAAGAGTGGAGAAAAAGCATTTTGGTATCGATTTTTAAGAATAAGGGTGATGTACAAAGCTGTAGTAACTACAGAGGGATAAAACTGATCAGTCACAGCATGAAGTTATGGGAAAGAGTAGTGGAAGTTAGGTTAAGAAGGGACATGATGATTAATGAACAGCAGTATGGTTTCATGCTAGGAAAGAGCACTACAGATGCGATATTTGCTTTGAGGGTGTTGATGGAGAAGTATAGAGAGGGTCAGAAGGAGTTGCATTGTGTCTTTGTGGACTTGGAGAAAGCATATGACAGGGTGCCTAGAGAGGAGTTGTGGTACTGTATGAGAAAGTAGGGAGTGGCAGATAAGTATGTAAGAGTGGTACAGGATATGTACGAGGATAGTGTGACAATAGTGAGGTCTATGGTAAGAGTGGCAGATGCATTCAAGGTGGAGTTGAGGTTACATCAAGGATCAGCTCTGAGCCCTTTCTCATTTGCAATTGTGATGGACAGGTTGACAGACGAGATCAGACAGGAGTCCCTGTGGACTATAATGTTTGCGGATGACATTGTGATCTGTAGAAAGAGTAGGGAACAGGTAGGGGAGACCTTGGACAGGTGAAGATATGCTCTAGAGTGGAGAGTAATGAAGGTCAGCAGGACTAAGACAGAATATATGTGTGAATGGGAAGGAGGACAGAGGAATGGTGAGGATGCAGGGAGTAGAGTTGGCAAAGGTGGATGAGTTTAAATACTTGGGATGAACAATTCAGAGCATACCTCCCAACTATACCGAATTACTTGGTTTTTACTGAGTTTTGGGGTCCAAATGAAGAGGTGCCACGATTCCCGAGTGGCACCCCTTCATTTCCAATTTTTTTGGCTTTGTTTTCTTTTATTTTTTTTGAGTTATCATGCTGTCGGAGCTGACGTCATCACGTGTGCGATAACGTCAGCTCTGTGAGGGCTACCAGCCAGTCAGAATTAAGCTCAAGGAGCTCACATCATAATTTCCGGCTGGCTGCGAGCAGAAGAATGGGTAAACAAGAATGGATACAGGCAGCAGCAGGATGTAATGTAATGGCAGTTTTGTTCAGGAATTGCAAGCAGGTCATGGCAGCAAGCCAAGAACGGATATGGCAGGCAGCGGGAATGGAATTGCGAGCAGAGAATGGATTACGGATATGGCAGGCATCGAGAGCAGAATTGCAAGCAGGTCCCCAGGCAGCGAGAATGGAATGGAATTGCAAGCAGGTCCCACCCGGGTAAGGAAACAATGTGTGTGTGTGTGTGTGTGTGTGTGTGTGTGTGTGTGTGTGTGTGTGTGTGTGTGTGTGTGTGTGTGTGTGTGTGTGTGTGTGTGTGTGTGTGTGTGTGTGTGTGTGTGTGTGTGTGAGCAAGAGAGTGTATGTAGACATGAAATACCTACCAAACTTATATTCTGGATATAAAATATTTCCTCCAGTGACAGTTACATGTACTACATCAAGTTTGAAACATTAGGCAAAGGATTTGTTTTGCATTACAAATATTAAAAAAATATATAGTAATTAAAAAAGTGAAAGAAATACAAAACAACTTAACAGACAGGCCATTCTCTAAGTGCAATAATGCCCTCCAGGGTGTGTGTGGACAGTTAAAATTATGCAGGTGTGAAACTTTTAATGCCTGGCATTATTAAACTGAATTTAAGCATGTGTGTTTTTAAATGTATACTGTTTCTGAATGTGTGTGTGTACGTGTGATTCAGAGAGAGAGAGAGAGAGAGAGAGAGAGTGTATGTACAGTAGGCATTAAATGCTTACACAAACTTAAGTTTTGGATGTAAAATACTTCCTCTAACAACAATTGCACATACTACAAGAAGTTTGAAACATTAGGCAGAGGAACCATTTTACATTAGAAATATATATAGCTAGATAGTAACTAAAAAAATACAAGATAATTTAACACATAGCCCATTCACTAAGGACAATAATGCCCTCTAGCATGTGTGCTGCTAGTTGAATAATGCCCTTCCAGGGGTGTAGAAGCCCTTAGCCTGCAGCATCGAGTCTCAGAACACCAATGAACATGCATTATTTACACAATAACACACATCCATTTGGGCATTGTTGCTTGTTTAATAGCACTGTAAAGATGTAACCACCATTAAACAACGGCATGGTGATTAGCTGCTGCTGCTGTTGGGGTTCATCTGAAGCAAACTGCATGGTATTTGCTTGTGGTCTCCATGCAGGAATTGCTGCAGCCCTTACTGATCAAGGGCATTGCTGTTGTTGCTACCGTTTTTTGATTCTGGACTCTGTGCAGTCCATGTAGGAATTACTGTTGTTGCTGACACTAGGGATTATTTTACTGTTGCTGCTGTTACTTCTAATGCTGGCTTTAAGAAAATTGCTTTACTGTTGCTGTTATTAAATCAAATGCTGACATTAAGGGAATTACTTAACTGTTTCCACTAATACTGCCATTAAGGGAATTACATTACTGTTGCCATTTTTGCTGCTGGCATTGAAGGAATCACTTTACTGTTGCTGCATTCATAGGTTCATAGGTTCATAGATTAGTACTAGGCTAACTGCCCTTGTGAGCCATTTCAAGCCTAGCCTATTATCCCCTGTGAGATTCAAACCATATACCTTGTGTTTGTAAGGCAAACACCTTAGCCATTAGGCCATCCTCCCAACCCTCCCCAAAATAATTCCATTATTTTTTCTTGCAGGTTCCATTAGTTTGCTATCTGCTGCCCTTACTTCTTCTTCTTTCAGCTGTTCCCATTAGGGGTCATCACAGTGGATCATCTGTTTCCATTTCTTCCTGTCCTCTGTATCTTCTTCTGTCAAACCAGCTACTTGCATGTCCTCTCTCACCACATCCATAAATCTTATCTTAAGCCTTCCTCTTTTCCTGTTACCTGGCAACTCCATCCTTAGCATTCTTTTCCCAATATACCCAGCATCCCTCCTTAGCACATGTCCAAACCAACACAATCTCGCCTCTCTGGCTTTGTCTCCAAACCATCCAACCCGAGCTGACTCTCTAATATACTGATTCCTAATCCTGTACATTCTTATCACACCCAGTGCAAATCTTAACATCTTTAACTCTGCAACCTCCATCTTTGACTCCTGTCTTTTCGTCAATGCCACCATCTCCAACCCATATAACCAGGGCCAGTGTTAGCATTTTGGGGCACCCCAGCAAATGTCAAGTTGGGGGCCCCCTAGGCATTTCCAGTCCATGTATCACCCTGTCATTGATAACCCTCCTAAGCAACCTTTTAGTTCATGCTGCAAACTTTTAGGAGTAATAATCACAGACTGACCTGTAGCTGCATTGCTCTTAATTACAGCAGGCTTATGTAAAGCACTATGTGGGCCCATCTCATAAATGGACATTTAAAGTTAATGGCATTTAGTTGCACCAATGATACATTGCAGCAACTCTATGTACAGGTCTGGACTTTGTGAAATGGTACCCTTGGCCTACTGTTTCAACCAACCCCCCAACACACACACACACACACACACACACACACACACACACACACACACACACACACACACACACACACACACAAACACACACACACACACCGGTCTTTCCCTGTTTTCTCCCCATCTTGGGCAGGAGCGGCCTTAGGTCAACTGGTGCCCTAGGCAAAAGGGCTCGACGGTGCCCCCCCACACCACCTGGTGCCCCATCCTGGTCTACCTACACCAAATAAATACTGGAAAAGCACCCCTGCTAGAGCAGTGCCCTAGGCAGCTGCCTAGTTGGCCTATGCCTAAGGCCAGCTATGATCTTGGGCTACCTATACAACACACATTACTTTTTTCTTTCTTTTCTCACATTTTGCTTTGCTCTTCAGCTTTTTCAAGATGCCATAACTTCCTATATGCTCTGAAGTGCATTTTAAAGTTTTTTTCTTTTTACACAGCCTTTTCATCCAGTGATGGCTTGAACAGAAATTTTGATTAAGGAAATAAATTGTGTTGCTGTTCAGCTTTACTTTTCCTTGCATCATTTCAACACGCCTTTCCTGACCAAGTAAGCACAGTAGTAACCATTTAGTAAATAACTCAGTTAAGCCACAGCCCCCAGAAGCAGTGGGTTATGCACGTTTTGAAATACATTTAGAGAATTTCCCAATCAATGGTGGCCTAAACAAAATCACTAGTAAGAAAATAATTTCAGGCTTATTTTTTTTTCTTTCAATGAAGACATAAGTTGTACCAAAGGCTTAATGTTCAAAGATGACAAAACAGTAACTCACAATAAACTAACAAGCCAGTTGTTGTCTGGATACACAGGTCTTGTCTTAGAACTGCCTGACTCCCTGACCCCCTAAAAAAGACTGCCTGTGCATCCTACTGGTGTTAGAATGGGATGAAAGCAGAAGTTAGAATTTCTACAGTCATGTATTTCAAATGACTGCTGACATACATAGTTACATAGGTGCCGCCTCGTTCCTCAACCCAAACTATCAAAGATAGCCTACCTGCATACATGTCTGAAGTGTGATTGTGAGGAAAGTGAAAAAAATAACAGTTACAGTAATGTATTCTATGTTGTTGCTCCTAGACAGTACACTGCCACTGCACAAACTATAGTGACCTTCTTTGTATACCTCTGCAGTCTGTGGGAAAAATTAAAGAAACCATGACCACACTGTCCTCAGCCCATACACAAATTATAATGACCTCATCTAAGGTTTGACTGTGATGACAATTAAAGAAGTAATACCCCCCCCCCACACACACACAAGCACATTTAGAAACAGTGCACATTTAAAAATACCCATAATTAAATTCAGTTAATAATGCCAGCCATTAAAAGATTCACACCTTCATACAGCTCAACTGTCCAGATTTTTAACTCATTTTTGAACTGTTCCTCATAAAATTTGTAGTTCGCTGGCAAATAATTTGGGACTGAAGTCACTAAATAATGGCATGCATTTGAGTTTTACACTTAATATCTTTCAGAAAATGCATGTTAATACAAATCCTGTTATTCTAGCAATGTTCTAAATTTATAAGAGCAATATTTAAAATTTGTGACTACTGTGCTTTTGTCCCCCCATTATTTTAGGCTTTGTCCAGATTTCTTGACTTACGAGGCTGAGAAGTGTGCCTACCTTAATTGCAATCACTACTTCATCTCGATCTCTCTCTCTCACTTCTACTTTCATGCACGCAAGTACACATATACTCACACACACACACACACACACACACACACACACACACACACACACACACACACACACACACACACACACACACACACACACACACACGTGCCTTTCTATTTTGTTTTACTATCTGTTTTAATTTTACACTTTCTAAATTGGAAAAGCACAGCTTAGCGAGCATAAAATAATGGTGGCCATTAGCTTTTTCACAATCTGAGCTCCACAGCAGCTTAATATGCTGCTGTGAAATGGCGGGCTCTTTTTTCAGCATATATGCAATGCCTGCTAAAAAACGAGTGCACAGTGAAACGGCAGACTCATTTTTTCAGCAGGCATTATATGTACAATAACATCCTGCTGGAGAATCTTCACTGTCCAATTAGAGTTTAATGTAAAGTTTGCAAATTCTCTAAGGCCACTTTATCAGCCAGATAGAGAGAGAGAGAGAGAAACTTCTTGGAAGTAAAGAGTGGAAATCAAGCTGGGAGTGGTAGGATGTGGGTGAGAGCAGCTGAGTGGAAATTGGGTTGAGGGATTATTATTTTTTTTTTTTTGCAATCTTTATGAGGACCCAGCCAGAAAGTACCATGCCCTAGGCAACAGCCTAGGTCACTTAGTTCTGGATTTGGCTCTGGGTGTGGGTTGTATCAGGAGTGCTTGTCTATGTCCATGGGTATAGCCAAGGGATGCAAATGGAATGTACAGTTCTGGTGAGTTTACCATGGTGATATGCATTGATATTTTCAGACACTACATTGATAATGAATCTCAGGTGACAAAGTTATTCATAATGCGAAGGAAGTCGTAAAGAGAAGGGGGACTCTACAGTTGTATAAATACTTTGAAGCAGTTTTTACTTTCATGTCATGGACCTTCTGTAATCTATAACTAGTTTGGACATTCTGTAATATATGACTATTTTGCTAGATAAAGAACATTGTTTAATTAGATATAGGTATAATGTACTACTTGGTAGAGTTTTGGAGATTACATTATTTCTTTGCAAGTGATTGGGTGTCCTATAGTCCAGCTGTGTTTTGGATAACAATCTTACTTTCTTAACAGGTCAAGGATAACCTACAATTTCTGACATTTTAAAAGAGCTAATGTTATGATTACATTGTGTTATATTATATCTGGCAACAGTAGAAACCTATCTAGTTTGCCCTTCCTTACCTTTTTCCTTACCATTTTTTCATGTTCCCTCCACGTGCATTCCCATACTCCACTCCATAGGCCCATAGCCCTCTCTGTAAAAAAAAAAAAAACTTTTGAAGGTCCAGGGCATCCTCCTTCTACTTCTGAAATATATGCCCCTAAGGCTATACTCCAGTTCTGTTTGCTGTTGGCACTGTCTTTCTCCCTCAGCTCCTAGTGGACCAATCCAGGTATGATTAACACCTGGAGATCCTTTCCTGTTCCGTGGTCATCACTTCCACCACTCCCAGCTGAGATTTCACACCAAGGATGTTGTAGTCCAAGAGCAGTACTTTGCATTTGTTTGCAATCAACCTCAAGTTCCACAATGTGTTTATCTGGAGACACTGATATGAGCAAAGAGATCAAAGTCATACTTTATGCAGGGCTTACGCTTATTTCTATGTTACTTAAAAGCTTTATCTAACTCGGTCAGTTTGAAATAAATTAATAGCAAGGAGCAAATGACACTTTTTTTTTCTTTTTGAAACAAAACTATTATAAAATTCTTCCTGATATAAAAAGCACAATTCAATAATTTTTATTTTTTTAATTGTAGTTATTTATTTTTAAAATAGAAGTTGTCATGTTTGTGTGCATTTATATAAAAGGAAAACTATCATCCTCTGTGGTTAAACTCATCTAAGATTTATTTTATCCATATAATATCACCTAGATGTTATTTAGTGCATAGGAACCCTTCAGTTTCTTCACTTCTGTTTTTCCTTACCACAGATCAAGAGGGTCCTACCACTTCTTTCTTCTCTTCTTCTACTTCTTTTTGCCTCTTTAAATCTCATGTCATTTCAAAAAGGAAACTCTCTCAGCCTGTGTGACCTAGGCTTGACATAGATTAGGATGCATTAAATGTTGCGCACCTTTGCAGCAATACTTTTTGAGAAGGTTTCTGCATTTGCATGAAGGACCATACAGTATGTATTAGGCATTGAATAGTGTTAGCAGTCTGAAACAGGGAATGCAAAATTAATGAGAGATGCAGTGCTAATGGGAGAATCAGCATTAGACTACCCTTTGACTGAAGCAATGCTACAGCAGGGTTTGTAAATAATGTGATATATGTCTCAACAATGGCAGGCTGGCACTGCCAATGCAGTGAGTTTTTAGTGCATAGTGTGACAACCCATAGCTGCACATTGCACTCATCTGGCACATGAATGGCAGCATAGCAATAGATTTACATAGCAAAATGTCAGCCCTGTTCATCATATAAATGGGGAGGAAATGGTGTAACTAGGAATGTAGGAAACAGTAGGAAAACAAGTAGTGGGAAACACACAAAGGTAACCATACGGTATGAAAGGTGTTGGGAGGAGAAGAAGGGCATTTTCTTTCCAGGGAAAGATCCCCATTTGTAATATATAGAAAATAAGGGTAGGTGGAGAAGGTAGTGAAGGATGGCTGTGGATGAGCTAGAGGAAGAAGGGTAGGAAGCAGGGGCAGACAGACAAACATAAAACACAGCCACAGATAGACAGGGGTAGTATCTACACAAAAGTTAGTAAGAGCAATGGATGGAAATAGATATATGAGAAGTACAAAAGTGGTGATGGGGAGGATTGAACAATGAATAAGGAATGAAAAATGAAATATAAGGGAGGGAAACACTAGGATAGGGTAGGGTCCTAGCATGATTGTAATCCAGGTTGGTCCAGAGGCCAACAAACTGAGGTATCATTCATCTGGGTGGCTAATGCTATGGAGTAGTTGCTCCCATGGTGACTGAAATGGTTGGGGCTTCCTGGTCATGTAGCTCAACAAGTCATGCTAAAAGGTTATCCACATGTCCAAGTCAAGAATATAGTTGCTGTTGCCCCTCAGAAGTCACCAGTCTCCTCAAGTCATGCCAGGAAATCAGGGCAAAACCCTCAAGACCACTATCAGAGGAGAAGCCTTGCCCCCCTAGAAATAGCCACTGAGGGCATAAGTGACTCCTTCAGGTCTGAGAGGCAGCCCTGACAGCCACTGGCAACTTAGTGGCAGAGGCACTGGCTAACACAAACAGGCAACTGTGGTCTCACTTCCTCCTCTTCAACAACTGGAACTGCAGAAGGATGACACAATGGGAAACATCATTATACATACATGCTACAAACAGTCATAGTTGTGGAGTGGACTGGCACAGACATTTACATGCTGTTCTTTTGGGAGATTTGCCCCCCTCTTCTACAACATCCAGTCATGTTAAGTTGTCACTACTCTGCCACTGGAAAAAAGAAAACATGCTCTCTTGAATATAAGTTTAAAAACATAAGATAGGAGAAGACAATAGTAGAGGAAAAAAAAGCTTTCAGTATACGTCTGTGTGTGTCCTTCCCTCTCTCTCTTCCCCTAACTTCTACTTGCCACTGATGAATCAGGCCATGGTGGCATCACTGCAAATCACTGTACAGGAAACGGTACTACTGTTCAGAATGTGTAAGGCCAGTGGCATCATTCACCATCCTGGCTAACTCATATCAGGCATACCCCTCCACAATGATCAATTATACTGGCCCATGGGGTACTCCTTTATGTTCTTGTGCAGGAAGAATAATAAACATCTGCTTTCCCTGACACACCATGCTTGAACCCTGCATTCCATATTGCGGGATATAGTCATATCAGGTCTGCCTAAGGAACAAAATGTTAACCCTGTGTGCATGAACACTTGCTTATAGATCACTGTTGAGCGATGTAGCTCTGCACAACAATGGATAAAGCACTGCATTGTAGTGCTATGGGCATACACTTGATGTATGTACAAGTAACCAATGAGATGTTTCATGACCAGCATAATGTGTATAACAACCACCAAACATAGCTGCTCTAGCATAACAGATATTCGAATTTGTCCTTAACAGGACAATATAAAGCACTGATGCCATTTTGCACAACACTTTTCATTACTGTACAATTGTGAATCACAGAAATGTCAGTAAAGTTTCTGTAGACCTGCCACCTTACAGAGTTAAAGAAGGAGGTTTGCTTTGTAAAGTTCTAAAGCATGAACCACAAGCCTTGTGGTGGATGTTAGTCATGTTGAGGCAGATGTTATGATATATGTGTAACTGAGAAACCAAGACGCTGGCATGGCACTTCACCTTCTACCTTTGGCTGTAGGGGTGTAACAGTGAGCAATGAAAATGTTAGGAAGGACATGATACAAGGCCATATGATTATCATAAGATCATAGGAGATAATAGGAGATTACTAGGCTATCGACCTGATCATTTTAAGCCTGGCCATTTCAACCCAATGTAATACTGTAGAAGTACTAGTCACTACCCAAGAATGCATTTAGTGATGACTGCCCATATCCAGGAGGGTTGTGGGCACTATCCCTGGTAAGAATTTATGGTGCCCTATCCATTCATCCAGGTTCCTCTTGAACAGTATCATAGATGTGTTCTGTTTCACATGAGTTGGTAACCTGTTCCAAAGATGTGGCAGTTGCTGGGAGATAAATCTGTCCCTCCAGCATGTCCTATTTAAGTCACAGGCCATACTTAAGTCCCTAGAATGGGTAGCCGTAGATCCATTTGATTTACGGATATGCAGTAAGTTCATTAGGTTTAGGTCTTGGGTTGCTCTGTAGGCTAGGTCAGTCCATGTAAGACACATGCTGGAGGCCCTTGATCTTTGTTGAAACCTCTGAGGTCTCTCTAACTGCTGTAGGTGCTTAGTATGGTACATACCAAATGGGGTGTTATATTCAACTGTGGGCTGGATAGGTGCTGAGTATGGGGGGGGGTCATAACTTCTTTTTCTCTTGAGGCGATGCCTTTACTAATCAAGTGAGATATGTGGAAAGCTTTCCTTACAACAGTAGACACATGGTGGCTGACGTTAAGGTCGCAGTCAACCTGTGATCCCAGGATCCTTACTACTTTGTGGGTACTTAGGGTATTCTTATTGATTTGATGGTGTGAAGAGACATTGTTTATGCTGAAAGGAATGATGATGCATTTCTTTGCATTCAGTTTGAGATTATGACTAATACACCAGTCGTTGGTCTGTGTGAGACCATCCTGGAATATACTGACATCATCTGGGGATTCAATGATTGCACCTAGTTTGCAGTCATCTGCAAACTTGGTCAGCCACAACCCTTTAGTTTTGACCTGAACTTCAGAGAAGTATATACCAAACAGTAGGGGGATGAGCACTGACCCCTGTGACACCCTGCTGGTAACTGGTCTGCTGGTTGATGTGTAGTCACCCACTTTGATAGTGTGTGTCCAGTTTGTGAGCCATTTGGCAACCCAGCTTACAGCAAAGGGGTTATATTTAGCTTTCTAAGTTTATTGGTAATGTCCGAATGTGGGATTGTGTCAAAAGGCTTTGCCAAGTTGAGGAATGCTGCACAGTTTTGCCCTCATCAGTGGCCTTGGTCACACATTTCAAAGAAATTCACCAGATTTAACATGTAGTATCTGCTCTTCACAAAGCCGAATTGGATAGGATCCAGGATTTGGAGGTCACCTATGTCTTTATTTATGAAGTCCATAATGATACATTCCAGATCCTTACAGATGAGGCTGGTCAGGCTTATAGGTCTGTAATTCTCTGGGTCTGTTGCTATGCCACCCTTGTGGAAGGGAATAACTGTAACTGTTCTCCATTCTGCAGGAACAAAGCCTGTGGTTAGGCTATGATTGAAAAGGGTACTTAGTGGTGATGCTAGTTTATGTTTTAGCCTGAATGGCATCTGGTGCCATAGCCATGTTCTTTGCTTGGACAGAGCTTTCAGAATCTGCTCTTCAGATATATAAGGTAAG
The DNA here is from genome assembly GCF_019279795.1 of Protopterus annectens. NCBI lineage: Eukaryota > Metazoa > Chordata > Ceratodontiformes > Protopteridae > Protopterus > Protopterus annectens. The sequence continues at coordinate 242,729,599 of NC_056751.1, forward strand.
GGAGAGTTTGAGGGAGGGTTTGCTGCAAGTTAGGAGGGGATAAGGGAGTGAAATGTTTGCCAAACCTATCCGCTAGCAGGTTTGCTATCTCTGTGGGGTCAGTGTGTGTGATACCATTGGCCACCAGTTCTGCACATGCTTGGGTCCTACCCTTTAGGTTACATACATAGCTGTAAAAGGCATTATGGTTATCCTTGGCAGTACTTGCTGGGTTTCTCTCAAAGGAGCTCTTGGAGGATTTGAGAAGTTGTCTTATTTGCCTGTTAAGGCTGAGGTGGATGCTTTTCCATTGCTGGGTCCTTGCCTTTGTTTTCTTGAATACTAAACTTTTGCATTTATTGTAGAGTTTATTGATGCTGGACGTCCACCATGGCTGCTTGATTTTACTTGGGGCTATGGCTTTGATTCTATCTGGTACAGCCAAGTTTATACACTTATGGAAGTGATTGTACAGGGCTTTAGTGTATGCTTTGGCATAGATACCACTTTCAGCTTAGAGTGGGGCTTGGTTGCATTTATACCTTCATCTAGGAGGGTATAGTTTGCCTTGGTGGAGTTTTTTAGTCTGATTTCACCCTTTGTGAGTTCTGGTGTTAGTGTCAGTTCGGACATGACTGATTTGTGGTCAGTTTTAACTCATGAAGGTCCAACAGTTGCAGCAGTGCACCTGCTTGGCATGTTGGTGAGGACCAGATCTAAAATATTTGTTCCTCTTGTTTGGCTATGGACAATTTGCTCCAGGGTATTTGAATTCACAAAATCAAGAAACTTTTGTGATAGTGAGATTGGGCTATACTAGGTTTCCCAGTTGATGGTGGGATAATTGAAATCACCCATAACCAGTGGGTTTGGTAACATTTTTATTGTCTTCAGTTTAGTTAAGTAGGCTTTGTGGGTGTTGTGACCCATGGAGGGGGATCTATAACTGGCTAGGACTTGAATGAGAGTCTTAACCACTGTAACCTGGACCTGGAGTAACTCCATGGAGTTGTCCAGTCTAACTAGACGTGAGGTGAATTTATCTCTAATATAGATTGAAACACAACCTCCTTTGGTTTTCACACCTTCATTTTGTGGTCTAAAGGTGTGGAAGGCATTGTAGCCTTGCAGGGCCAGGGTACTCTCTGAGGCCTTAAACCAGGTTTATGTGACTGCACAGACATCTACATCTTCTAGTGATAAACGTGCTTCCAGGGAGTGCAGTTTATGGTTTAAGCTCCTAGCATTTAGCAGCATGACCCTTGTTTTGTTCTGATTGGTTAATTTCATGTCGGTAATGTTGTTTTTGAGACTTTGCCTAAAAAGGACACCATGGGGGAGGCAAGAGCCTTTACCAGCAGCCGAAAGCCCAGGGGTGCCAGGTGCAAACTGTCTTTGGCAAAACAGCGAGGTTTGTCAACCATGTCTTCCCAGGCAGACAGGAACTGGATCCCCTTGGAATGACACCAAAAACGTAGCCAATTATCGAAATCAATATTTTTTTTTTCTTTATACTGTGGCATCACTCTAGGTGAGGGTAGTATGCTGCTCAAGGCTAGGGACATACCTGCCTGGAAATCATACTCAGAGAGCTTGACCATATCTGTCTTCATATATTCCAGTGAGGTACTTTTCCAATCATTCACACCAACATGAACTATGACAGTCATAATGGTACTTGTTGCTGAGACACCTGAGTGCATGCGTGATTTTGTAAATCCTGGCAATGGACAAGCAGCTGACCATGACTTTCTCCTTGTCCAACCTGGAGAGTGGGACATCTGTGTGTCTCACTATTGAGTCTCCAATGACAAGAAAACTTGGTGTTTGAGTGTTACGCCTTACAGGCTTGGTGGATGAGACACTGGTGTTACTATGTGCCATGGGTGCTGTGGAGACTGTGTTACTTGTAGCAGACTTGTGTTTTGGAGGTCTCTAGTGTTTCAGTAAGGTTTCTGAGAGAACCTCTGCATATGTGGATTTACACGTTTGATGCATATTATGTGTATGAGTAGTGGTACTATGAGCATATGTAGTGGTGGGTGAGTTGACAGCCTTCTCCTTGTTACTGTTTTGAGTGAGAGAGAGCATGGATTCTTGGTGTAAATACATCTCTCACACTCTGTACTAGACTGTATTATTAGTAGAGGGTTGTCTGTGTACATGAGGCAATTACTTCACTGCCTCAAGAGACCAAAGTCAACAAGGTTGGCAGGAGAAACAGGAGTAGTCCAACTGTCCATAATGCTAGGTTGAAGACTGTTGTCACTAGGGGTGGCGTTTCAGAAACGATCACCGAAGAGCTTGGTGAATGGATATTTCTGCCTAGGTTTTAAGAGAAAATTTGTTGAATTTAACTGTCCGTCTTTTGTGCACAATTGCACGGCAATGAGCCGTGTGGCGTGAAGCGCAAACAAGCAGAAACCTGCTCAAATGCAGGGCCTAAATACCAGAAGCTAAAACTTGAAAAAAAAAACTCTTAACAAATTTCCAAAGGACCAGTGAGGATGCTTATTTCAAGCCTTAGACCGGCCTTCCTTTAACACTCAGGTGCCAAATCAAACACAATTCTCTCACAAAACTGCAGATAGGTCCATTCCAATCCAAGATGGCCTGGAAAACGTGCTCAGAACAAACAAACTACTACAAACAGTACCAGAAGCAGCAGGCCTGAATCTGGACTATACTACAGCTACTAGCTACCCTAGTTTCAGCGGAAAACACTAGATAATATTTAACACAGCAGAAAAATAGTAGTGAGATGCTGAAAAAAACATTTAAAACAGCAGAAAATCAGCCAGGAGGCTCTAAAGAATGATTTAAACAGTTAACAGATCAGTTAATTAAGCACTGCTTGGTGGGAAAACCAGAGCGGGCAGAACAGATAGCTTTAAAACAGTGAAACAATACCAGTAAATACTTAACAAACAGTGGAAACAACAATAAGGCTTGCTAAACAGTGAAAACAGCAATAAATTTTGATTTTACAGGCACAGTGTAGCAGGCAATTGCAGTATAACAGTATAGTTTAATATATAGTTAACAAATAAAGTATAAAGTAGGCAGCAGACAATAAAAAGTGCAGTTAACAGTATAAATAAGCAAAAAAAAAAAAAAAAAAGCAAGCGACGTATGTTTTTTTTTTTGGAAGCTCAGAAGCATCTTTTCATCTGTTATCTCAGCTCAGAGTTGTGGCTGGTAGCCCACTTCAGGTCAGCAGGGTACAAACAAACAGAAACCTGCTCGGATGCAGGGCCTAAATACCAGAAGCTAATACATGAAAAAAACTGTAACAAAATTCAAAAGGAACAGTGAGAATGCTTATTCCAAGCCCTAGATTGGCCTCAATTTAACAGTCAGGTAACAAACACAGTTCTTTCACAAACATGTAGATAGGCCCCTTCCAATCCAAGATGGCCTGAAAAATGTGCTCAGAACAAACAAACCATTACAAACAGTTCCAGAAGCAGCAGGCCTGGATCTGGACTATGCTACAGCTACTACTAGCTACTCTAGTTTCAGCAGTAAACACTAGAGAATATTTTAACACAGCAGAAAAAGAGCAGTGAGACACTGAAATATATGTTTAAAACAGCAGAAAATCAGCCAGGAGGCCCTAAAAAATGATTTAAACAGTTAACAGATCAGTTAATTAAGAACTGCTTGGTTGGAAACCAGAGCAGGCAAAACAGATAGCTTTAAAACAGTGAAACAATACCAGTAAATGCTTAATAAACAATGGAAACAACTTGCTAAACAGACAAAACAGCAATAAAATTAAATTTTACAGGCACAGTGTAGCAGGCAATTGCAGTATAACAATGTAGTTTAGTACACAGAAAACAAATATAGTATAAAAGTAGGTGACAGGCAATACAAAAGTGCAGTAAATAGCATAAATAAGCAAAAAACAAAAATAAAAAAACAAGCAACTTATGGTGTTTTGGAAGCTCAGAAGCATCTAGTCATCTGGTATCTCAGCTCATAATTGTGGCTGGTAGCCCACCTCAGTTCAGCTCGGTACAAAAAAAGCAGAAACCTGCTCAGATGCAGGGCCTAAATAACAAAAGCTAAAACTTGAAAAAAAAAAACTCTAACAAAATTCAAAAGGACCAACGAGGATGCTTATTCCAAACCCTAGTCCAGGCTCCCTATACCAGTCAGGTGCCAATCAAACACACTTCTCTCACAAAAGGGCTGATAGGCATCTTCCTATACAAGATAGCTTGAAAAATATACTCAGCACAAACAAACCACTACAAACAGTTCCAGAAGCACCAGGCCTGGATCTGGATGCATAGTTATACTATGGAAAATGAGAGGAGGCTTTGCATAGTACTAACGGCAGTTGATAAGCAGGTGTATACTGATGTTTAAAGGGTGTTTAAATGAGAATTACACACAAAAGTCAAGGTTTTCTTTTCAAAATTTGTTTTTCCTTCCCTGTAATCTAAGACTAAGCACTTCACATTCAGAAAAAAAAAACATAATTTAATAATTATGTTTGCCTTTCTTTCCTGCATTTGTCTCATCGGTTACATCACAACAGCTATTAAGAGTGGCACAATAATTAAGTTAGGTCACTTATCCCAACTACAGGGCCGTTAAGAAAACAATGACATTTAAATGTGGTTTATTAATTACAGATTGCCATCATCACACCTCAGATAAATAGTGTAGCCTGGAGTCTGAACAAAGGCAGGGCTTTCAAGCTTAGTTTTCAAATGCAAATGTGTTTCCCTTTAATAAAACTATAAGCCACAAAGAAAGAAAGCAAATATGTTAATCTAACTCTTTTTACTTTCGGTCAGTAAAAGTACATGTTTCTTCTATTGTTGGGGAAAGAAGATTAACGTCAAAGACTTTAATTCTAGCTACAATATTTAAAACTAGGAATGCCACGCAAACCATCTCAGCCCAAGTAACACCTATTAATCACAGGGGTCAAATTTCTCACACTTGAACACTGAACTACAGTTGTTGCTTTGAAAAGAACAATCATTTCAGCTACATTTTCAAGCCTGTCATTCAAACATTCCTGAAAATGTTGCAACACAGAGGGCCACCAATGAGAATCAAAGGAAGCACAGTAATTCAACATGCGGATTGAGGTTAACAGTAAAAACAGTCACAGCAACGTTGTCAACCAATGAGAGAGAAACCTGTAGTAAATGATACAATCATCATACGGATTTCTTTCTGTCCCTCTAACATATCAGGAAGGAGAAGGCACTGACTGTAAAACAAAATAATGCTAGACATGGCAGCCACCTTCAATTCATTTTGGGGTATAATGAATTAGAAAATAACAGTAACCATTTACTTTGATGCAGAGGCATTAGCAATGCAGAAGAGTTCAGGATTTGCTGAAAAACATATATTTTTTTCAGTTTTTGGGTATGGTTCTCCTTTAAAGAGACCTGTGGCCAGAGGTATGGACGTCCTCTAGCATATCATACACATCCATCAGAATCAAACCTTGGCATGCCTCCTCAGGGTGAATGCTTACAGTCCTGTAGGCTGTATTTACCAATTCTCTGTCATTGACTGCATTAAACTGTGTCCACCCCAACTGTACAAGTGATGATGACTGTGCCCTACCAATCCCCTAACATGTGTAGCTCTAGTGATGTCTGATGCACAGCATGACCAGTCCATGCACTGTCCTCCATAGCCAGGGTGTGATAATGCATACTGCATTTTGTTTTGTGCTATCTTTGGACTAGATACCACCTCTTGCCAGTGCTGCAATGTATTGGATCTGCCCCTGCCTTGCCTGTGGTACTTCTGTTGCATAATCTTTCACTAACTCTCCATTTTACCCTTCTGCTGTGTAGAAGAACTAGTATGAAAGGCCCAGCCAAGATGTTCAACTGCCATTCCATTTGTTTATGCAATGCAGTGTTATGCACTTTAGCACACACAACAAATTCCGTACTGCAGAAATCTAAACTGTATTGCAGTGCTCCAGCTGTCATGCCAAGATAAAATAAGCATTCTGTGAGTAAGCTGAACAGCTTTACAGTATTATGTATTTCTGCATGTGGTGCATTACAAACCATTTTCTGCATGGTCTGGGGATTGCAGATAGAGGTTATCAACCCGGGCTGTAGGGCATATTCAGTATCACCTGCAGCACACAGCAAGTGACCTATTGTATGTGGCCTACTCCTGTTTTGTATGGTATCTGTCTGTTTTTAAACCTATCGATCTAGCATGTGAGTGCACCTACCAACCAGATGACCCTCTGGAAAATCTCTTTGCATGAACCTTTGGTGTAAGTCAGATGTATTTAAGATGTGTGAATCATGTGAACTGCCTAGGTGGTAGATGGATACATGATAAATAATTTCCCAGTTAATACAGACCACCTAGCAGTTAAGGGAGTGGTAGTCCTTCCTGTTGTTATATCGCAATACCTATGGACCAGGTGGGGCTTTGATGGCAATGTGTCTGTGATCTATGTCTTCCTTGGCCACAGGGAAATGGACTGTATTATAAAATACCTATATGATGGTGGTTTTCTCTGTACAATCCTGGGAAACCAGATATGCTTCTCCACATGCTGTAGCATAATGTTGAGAAACTGGTTCAGGATTTGAGGCTGATGCCTGTGATATTCCTAATGTGTCCCTAGTATATCACTGGAAGGTGCCTGTAGCTAAGATGACTAAAAGAGCAATTAGTATCCATAGAAATGGGCACACCATGTATCCCTTTCATTGTACTTATGGATGGCACAGTTTGGTAAAGTCCCTCACAGTCTTCCTTTCTACATGGAAACAGTCCACAGTCTTCCCATTTGTGAGATGGAGATATGTCAGGCATTGTCTGTTCCCTCCTACTGGCATGGAAAGCCATGACATACTGTTGCTGATGGTAGCTGATAACACATGCTGCCAAACTGCTGCTTTTGCTAACCCAAGTTTACTTACCTCATGTACACCATAACTGTTGGTATAAAAACAGGTATATGCAACAGTGCAACACACCTATTTTACATGTTTCTGAATCAGTCCAACATCTGGGGTACCATTATTTGTATACACTGTATGGCTCACTTGCATGCAGTACCTCATTTTCATGTCATTATATACTCATTTGTATGGGCTGCATGCCATGCTCTTTTACTCCTTGCATGGAAATACTGTCTGTATTTCAGAATCGAGCACAGCCTGCATGCTGCTACGACCCATGGTAATTTGTGCTGCAAAATACACTAAACACCTGTAAATGCCCACACACACACACACACACACACACACACACACACACACACACACACACACACACACACACACACACACACACACACACACACACACACACACACACACACACACACACACACACACACACTTAGACAGGATGTGATATTGCTCATCCAGTTTGTATTGTCTTTCATATATAAGGAATCACTAATCTAAATAAGAACTGTGGTTTCTTACCATATCTGCTGTATTTTAAAATTATGACAAGGACTTCATTAGGGTATGGTATATTGCTTCTAGTCATTTTCATAGTGGTAGAATAGCATGAATTGAACCCGCTCCCAAACACATAGTCACACATGCTGCAATCAGGTATGTTGTATGCTTAGGAATCATGTTTGCCTTACTGAACCACCAACACTTCTCTCCTCAGACACATAACTACTAAACTGATCTTGTTACAACCATTAAATTGTGAGTAAAAATTTACATCTGTGTTCAGATTCTTTTATGCTCTTGGGACAATAAAGGATGCTAGGTTCATTCTAAGAAAATCACACTGAAAAACATATAGCACAACAAAGACAGTAATAACTAAAATAATAAAACCGTATTCCCAAACCAGGATTTCACACAGAAAGTCATACAATAACACTTGAGTTTCAATGTAATTCCTGTAAAAAGAAAATCTACTCTTAAGATAACAGTGATGTTAGATGCATTATTGTCTGATGCTCAGTTATTTGTATGCAGACATATCTTGTACAGCATACGGGTATAACGGTACCTTTTCCTATACTGCTACACTCTGAACAGTTGCTTCTGTGCCCTGCCCTGATATTCATTTATTACTACTGTTGCTGCCAATGGTCATTTGTGCTCTCTGATATCCACACAGTAAAGTCAGGGATAATAATTAACTGAGAAACTTTGTAGTCTTAACACATCACTGACAAAATCAGAGTTGCTTACCTAGTAAGGGATGTGCTACAGCTGATAAAAACCATCAACGTTAAATGCACTGTAAAGAGCTCTCACGTAAAACATCCTAATAAATTGTAACTTAATCTGAAAGCATTCTTTCATACAATAAATATATAAAGATGTATTGTCTGTCACATAAAATTATTTTGGTGCCATACAAAAAACACTTGTGCAGCACATGTGCACTATTCCTCTTACATGCTGAAAGAAAACTACTCCATCATCCTAGGTACACAACTAACAAAATTAATATGCAGGATTCCTGCAACAGAAATCAAACATGCAATTCCTTCAATAAAACTGTGCATCTTAAAAGTACTGAAATACCAGGAAAAAAATAAATACTTAATAAATCTCCACACAAATCTTTCTGTAACAAAGTTGGTTGTGATGTTATAATACTGTTTTAGAATAGAAAAAAAACACCATAACACTCAAACTGCAATAACAATAACAAAAGCCAGATTAACCATACAGATAAACTTTCAGGAAATGCCTCCACTATACTTTGAACAGTTTTTCTCCCGCCATACTCTCAGAAAATGGATAAAAGACACTAGATGATGTCATCATGTGTATGGCTGATGTTCATATTTGACAACTTCTCATGAACACTCATTCATGATTTTCATTAAAGAACACAAAAAAAGCCTGACTGTGTAGCATCGAGAGGATAAAGCCCCGATTATGACCCAGACAGCCCATGTTTGACTATAGCTCGAGAGCTGGGAGACCCAGGCAAGGAAGATAGTAGTGAATATCGAGCACTGGTCCACCAGTCCTTGGGAAGATGTGGATGGTCTAGCCCCATTATACCGATACCCATGGTACAATGCCAACAACATTTGGGACATGCTGGAAAGAGTGTCTTTCAGGAAGACTATGCTGTAACAAGAGCAGGGCATGTGCAGTAGAATGCATGTATGTAGGTCAGTATTGCAGGTAGTGTGGATGATGGCCTCTTGGGGCTGGCTCTTCTTTGTGAGCGGAATGAATGATCCCATCAACTCCTACCCTATGGAGGGAACAAATTGGCCAGTAGGTCACAGGATAACTGATGAGCTGCAGGCAGAGAGGGAAGAAAAATAATATACAGCAAACACACATACACACACACACACACACACACACACACACACACACACACACACACACACACACACACACACACACACACACAATTTTAAATAAAAAATAAACCTGATAAAATTAGGCTGCTAGTCTTTAAAATATAATAAGTAATAGTAATAGTAATGATGTCAGTAGCACTAAACTTTAATGTATTGTGCTCAAGCTTCTTTTTTCCTTTTCTGCTGTCTAGTTGTATGAATACATTATTAACTGCTTCCACTGCCAGTACATGCTCCATTTTCCATAAACTAAGGTTAGATCAATAGTAAACCCTCTTTTAGAAATATTGATCATAACACTATTTCACATAACTTTTTTCTTATAAAATGATTTAATATAGCTATTAGAAAATGATTCTGATATGGTCTGTCATTCTCTTCTGATAAGTAGCTGCCATTATATTGGTTTATACATAAGAAATAGTACATTTTTTTCTCAAACAGCTTTATGTACAACAAATACACCCCATAGAACAAAAAGCAACTTATTGTATATGTATCAAATTGTAAGTCCTGCTACAATGTATTTTTGTTCTGCAGTTATTCTGTGTTATGTCAGTAGTGATAACAGACATTAAATGTCCCCTGTTGTAAACAGTCCCATGCCTGTAGAACCAGGCTGTGGAGGAATGATGAGCCACTACTCTGAGTTGCTTTTACTATGCATCTGCTTCTGTCACAACAGAAACTTGTCAGGTTCTGCAGCATGCAATTTGCATTACAGCCATAATCAACACTGTTTGCATCATGCTCCCTGGGACTTAAACACAACATTCCTGGTTCTGCATGACTGATCGTGTGCTTTCTGTTCACAGCCAGTATGTTTGAGCCTGAAACTGCTGCAGCTTCATTAATAGCCAATGACATTGCTATGTGGTATGTGGTATAATGACAGACGATCTCTATTTATTTCCTTTTGCAATCATTAAACTGTGAGTAAAAATGTGCATCCATGTTCAGATTCTTTTAAGCTGCAAGTTAATTAAAATTTCAGCTTTGGTAGCAACTCATCATCAGTCAAGTATCAGTCTGAAATAAATCTGTGTCAGGCACATACATGTTTTGCAAAATGCGTTGAAGTCTGTTGAGAACTGTATGGAAAATCCAGTGTAACAGCTGCTCCCACAGCAATACTGTCATTGATGGAGAGTCAACATACTGCTGTCTAAAGCCTGTAATATCATCAGATAACACTGTGATAAGTACACAAACTGATGTACATGTGCAAACAACTGTCATATAGAGGAAAAGATAGCTTGTGTCATCTACATTATGTAGTGCAAAACCTAAACTGATCACTTACTGAAAGCTAAGTAAATCATGGCTTGGCTCTGTATGTCAAGCAGACAAGACTCTAAATTATTTCCTGCAGTCATAAAGTTTTTACTCGTTTCTCTTTCTTTTCATCTGTGCATGTCATATTGTGTGGCCAGACTGTTCACTGTCTCACACCCAGAAGCCACCAGTTTCCACTGACACATTCCAACTACTGCAATGATTACATGTCAACATCCCTAAAATGTGTCTATGCACTGCAGCAAATACATCATCAACTTAACCTGAAAAAGGGGAAAAACTGCAGTAATAGGTGTGCTGTTTTTTTTTTCACAAATAGAAATTCATACACATGGAAACATCACAGTCCATTGGAATAAAACAGAAGAAAGAAAATACAGAATGCAAAATCTGAAAAACACAGTATTGTATAACTGTTGTAGGCTACACACTAAAGTGCGCTAGCTTGTTTATAGGATTTACATTGTTTTCTGTGTGTTTTTCTGCTGTTTCCTGAAAAAAACAAAAAAACAAAAATATTCTCTTTTCCCACCTTTGCTGAATTAGATTAGTCTAGATTTCAGGTTTTGCTGTGATGCCCATATCCTTACTTAGATAGGAGGAAGCTTCTCTGTTCACCAGTGAGAGTGGGGAGCTTTGAGCAGCCTATCTGTCCCTGGAGGAGTGTTCTCAGCCCTGAAACTAGTAGCTTATTGGCTGTTTTGGGTCAATTACTATCTCTTTCAGTTTCCCTGCTTTAAAACCCGCATTTGCGCAGCTTTGCACCAGTATACAACTCCGCACAGCTCCTCGTAGTGTCCTGCAGAGTGATACAGGCAACAGAGAGACCCAAGAGAGACTTTTCCAGATTTAAGTATTTTTTCTCTGTTTTTTTGCTCCGACTGCCTTTTCCCACCTAAAAAGTAAATTTCTACTGATCTGTGCTTTAAAAAGTTTAAATTGCATTTGCCTTCTGCTTTTTACAGTTTTTTGCACTTGTTTTATATCAATTTAAGTCATTTTTGTATTGTATAACTGTTGTAGGCTACACACTAAAGTGCGCTAGCCTGTTTATAGTATTTACAGTGTTTTCTGTGTGTTTTTCTGCTGTTTCCTGAAAAAAACAAAAAAAAAAAAACAAAACAAATATTCTCTTTTCCCACCTTTGCTGAACTAGATTAGTCCAGATTTCAGGTTTTGCTGAATTCCGGACTGTGGTATCTCTTTCAGTTTCCCTGTGATTTTGCACGATTTTGCGCATAGTGCAGCATCGGGCAGTGCTGCTTAAACGGGTTTAAACTATTCCCGGCTCCACAAAGTCTGCTCTTCACTTTTTCCCTTAGAACTGTTCTAAATCTCAAAGTAAGCACTCTATTTTCATTCTAAAGCCCTGCAGTTGCTTGTATAAGTAATCTTATACGTCAGCACTAATAAACTAAAGCACTACACCCTCTTATGCTCCCTTTAAGTACTTGGCTCCCTATTGGTTCTTTTTGATCAGTCAAAAAGTAGTTCCTTATACTATTCTGGCATGTCCAAAAGTCAGTTTCGGGTTTACTCTCCAGTCCAGCTGGTGAATCTGGGAATCTTGAGGCAATGTTACAACTGCCTTATGTACACAGACCACCCTCTCCTCCTCCCAACAACCTCAAATATATGTGAGAGATGCAACTATATAGCCAAACTGGAGGCTGAGCTCTCTCAACCCAATACTGGCGCAGTCAGTCAGGAGGAGAAGGTAACCACACATACCACAAATCCAGTCTCACATAGACCTATCGCAATAGAAAGCCAAACACATAAACACACAAAAACATACTCGGAGGCTCTAAATAAAAATCTGCCCAAGCAGCGGAGACCTCCAAAGCAGACATCCAAGCAACCGCTACCCCACAACAATACCCACATATCACATAGTTCACAAAGTCAGTGTGCCACACAGTCACAGCCCTTAAGGCTAAACAACACACCAATACACTTGTAATAAGTGACTCTGTTGTCAGACACACTGACGTCCCACTTACCAGGCTGAACAAGGAGAAGGTCACTGTAAGCTGCCTGTCAGGTGCCAGGATCTGCCACATAACACAAGCACTCAGGTCACTCCAAAGCAAGTACAAATATGACTCCGTCATTGTCCATGCTGGTGTGAATGACCTGAGACGTACCTCCCTGGACTACATGAAAAGAGACATAGAGGAGCTCTCTGATCATGTAGCCCAGGCCGGTATGACCCTGACCTTGAGTAGCATCTTACCCTCACCAAGAATTATGCCACAGTATAAAGACAAAATTATCAATTTTAACAATTGGCTAAAGTATTGGTGTCATTCAAAGGGGATCCAGTGTCTGTCAGCCTGGGATGACAAGCTCGACAAGCCACGTTGCTTCGCTAGGGACGGCTTGCACCTGTCACCCCTGGGCTTTCGAATACTGGCTAAGGCTCTTGCCACCCCCATAGTGCCTTTTTTAGGCAAGGCTTAAAAGACAAGCCAACCTCCATAGACAACACAAAGAAAAAGAAACTAAGGGTAATGCTGCTCAACGCCAGAAGTCTAAACCTCAAGATGCATGCACTCGAGGCTTTCCTCAGTATGGAGAATATCGATATCTGTGCAGTAACAAAAACCTGGTTCAAGGCTCCCGAGAGCACCCCAGCACTACCAGGTTATACCTCATACCATGCTTTTCAGCCCCAAAACTCGGACCGAACCACAAAAGGAGGGGGAGTATCCATATTCATCAAAGATACCCACATCTCCAGGTTAGTGGCACTGCATGAAGCATCAGAGACCATCCATGTGCAACTAACAGTGGGCAAAACTGCCTTTCAGTTTGTAGCCTGCTATAGACCACCCTCCCAAACTCAGGAACCCCACTCAGCTTTCCTGAGAACACTGGAGAATATGAAGGTCTCTCCAAACACCATTATATTGGGTGACTTCAACTACCCAAACATAGACTGGGAGCACTACTCAAGCCCCAACACCCTCACCCAATGGTTCCTAGAATTTATAAACTCAAATGCTATGGAACAACTGGTCACCACTCCCACAAGAGGGGAAAACATATTGGACCTGATCATCACCAACATGGGGACTCTATGTTCCATACCAGAGGTATACCCCTCATTGGTAAGATCTGACCATAAATTAATCTCACTGGACATCCATATCCCGTCCCTATCCCCAGCCAAGGAAACCACAGTGAAGAACTTCTCAAAAGCAAATTTCACACTTCTCAAAACTGAGGTGGAATCCTTGAAAGCCCCCGGGCCAGTGGAAAATATGGCCCAAACCGCAGACTCCTTTACAAACACTTTCTATGGACACCTACAGGAATGCATGGATCGTGCTATCCCAAATAAAACCAAGACTCATTCCTCCAAAGACAGGAGACCTGTCTGGTGGACCCCAGTCATAAATAAGCTATACAACAGAAGGAGGAAGCTACTACATGATAGAGCAAAATCCCAAAAAGGGAAGGCATCTCTGATCAGTACTAGCAAGAAACTACAATCCCTCATAAAATCATCTAAGGCCAGCTTCGAATGAAAAATTGCACAAGATGCTAAAGATAATCACAAGGCCTTCTTTAGTTATGTCAGGAACCTGGGTGGCAACTCCCAGATATGCTCTGAGTTAGTTCAAAATGACAAAAAATACACTGAACCCACAGACATTGCCGACATCCTGGCAGACAGGTTCAGTGCAAACTCCCCCCCCTCCCCCCCCAAAAAAGCAAATGTCTATCCCAACAGAGTGTAGCCTCCCTGACATCACAGATGCACAGGTGAGAGCTGCCCTCTCCAAAGCAAAAAACACAGCATCAATGAGGACCGGATGGCGTCCCGGGCTGCGTCTTACACGAACTCCAAGAAGAACTGAACCCTCACATAATGTCAATGTTCAATCTCAGCCTTACTACAGGATATGTACCCAAGGAATGGTGTACAGCAACTATCACCCTATAAGCCTGACTAGCCTGGTCTGCAAAGCTATGGAGCGTATCATCATGAAACTCATAAACAAAGACATTGGGAACCTCCAAACACTGGATCCTACCCAATTCGGCTTTGTTAAGGGCAGATCTTGCCTCTTGAACCTGGTCGACTTCTTTGAAACAGTCACCAAGGCCATAGATGAAGGGAAGGTAGTCCACACAGCTAACCTGGACCTCACAAAAGCCTTCGACACAATACCCCACTCGGGCATCATAAATAAGCTCACCAGCTTAAATATCAACCCCTATGTCACAAGATGGGTTGCAAACTGGCTCAGGGATAGAACCCACATGGTCAGAATTGCAGGTGCCATGTCAGACTCTAAACCAATTACAAGTGGCATCCCACAAGGCTCAGTCCTGGGACCTCTCTTGTTCGGTATATATTTCTCTGAGGTACAGGCTAACATGGGAGGACTATGGCTGACCATGTTCGCAAATGACTGCAAACTGGGTGCCATAATCGACTCACCGACTGACACAAGCATCCTCCAAAAGGGTCTCACAGAGATGGATAACTGGTGCCAGAGCCATGGCCTAAAGCTAAATGCCAAAAAGTGCATAGTCATCCCCTTTGGGAAAAACAAAGTGCCCACAAATTACCACATAGGTGGTAATCCATTAAATGTGGAAGAAGTAATTAGGGATTTGGGGACCCAAGTAGATAGCAATCTCTCCTTTGACAATCACGTTGCCAAAGTGGTTAGAAAGACCTTCTATATAGCCCACCTTATCACAAAAGGGTTCACATCTAGATCAAGAGAGGTCATTGTGCCCCTCTACTCATCACTCATCAGGCCCATAATTGAATATAATGCTCCATTTGGGATGTACCTTACTCGACACCTGCAGCAACTGGAAAGACCCCAAAAGTACCTCACCAAGAGGATCAAGGGACTCAAACAGATGCCCTATGCAGTTAGGCTAAAGAAACTCCAGCTCTACTCAGTTGCTTACCGCCTACTCAGAGGCAATCTGTGCCTGACGTATAAAGCCATGTCCAACCCAGAATTAATGGACATGCTCCACCTCAGGAAATCCAAATCCCTTAGAGCTACACACTCCAGGGACTTAAACCTCAGCACAGAAATAAATAGGACATGCTGGAGGGACAGATTCATATCCCAGAGGCTCCCCTCACTCTGGAACAAAATCCCAATCCATGTTAGGCAGAGTCCCTCAATGACCCTCTTCAAGAGAAATCTTGACGAGTGGATGGGAGATCGTAGGTTTACCCCTGGGATCTCTTCTGTGTCCCTACTAGACAGAGGCACAGTAAATTAACCTCAAAAGGGCTATCTTCTGTGACCTACTATACAGAGGCACAGTCAGCTAATCTAAAAGGGTGGCAAAAGTCAAACACACTCTGGTTAAGCTTATAAATGCCCTAGGGCAGATAGCCTAGTATCAACCTATGAACCTATGAACAGAGCTGTGACATACTGGAGCAAAAAGAAAGGAAATCATGTTTAAGATATGTTTCTGTTCTGAGCTCATATCTATCTTATTTTTTCTTTTAGTAAAAGTAACAAGTAGGTAAAATAATATGCACCCCTGAAATGTAGAACCAACTTTGATTTCAAAGTTAAATAAAAAGAAAACCACAAGTGATAATGAAGGCCTAATTATTGGGCTGAAAGCACTAAGCCAGTGGATTAAAGTTAATTTTGTGTGATATAGTGCTCCATTATCACTTGTGGTTTTCTTTTTATTTTACCAAAGTTACACAAAGTGTGAGACAAGTCTGTAGTTTTCTTTGAATTGATTTAATAGTTGTTGAAATTTCAGAACCTCTTGAAAGTTCTTCAAGTCAGCTAATTTTCTGACACATCTTTAAACGTCACACAACAGATAATCAATTAGCTATACATTTTCAAATCACAATGCTCAAACCACTCCCCCTTTCGACTGCTTCTGTCTTGACATTTGCATTAAATCCCACTTATTAACACCCTTTAGATTCTCAAAGTGAAGCTTGTACAAAACAACTGGCTTTGTAGTTTACTCCAGAGAATGGTACTCTATTTTCTGGTCCCTTCCTACCTTTTTGGGGTGTTCTTTCTAACATGTTTCCTGCTGATTAATCCACTATAAGGTATGTTACAAATAGATTTATTCTTTACTCTTTTCAATCTACCTATTTATTTATAAGGATAAACTTTGCACTGAAGAAGATGATGGTGAAATGCCTTTTGTCTGTCTTGGATTTTTGCCAGTCTTCTAGACTCAGTTTTAATGATATAGACGCCACTTATGTATATGGTAGAACATACGTTTTAGTCCAGGATTGGGATACTTACTGTAGACTTAATGTTTACACAATAGCAGCATGGGAAACTAAAAAACTTTATTTTTATTTTTGTTTGCAGCAGAACACAAGTCTGCCAATAAATTCTAAGAATTTGCCTACTGACTGTTCTCAGAAATCTGCCTTACCTCTCACCAGATACTTCTATTTCTTAGTCGGTGGTGGATTAAGTATACCTCGGGCCCAAGGCTGTTTTCAAACCATGCCCCCCACACACACACACACACACACACACACACACACACATTCATAGTATGAAGGCAAGTTACAAAGTCTGAAACCCATGTTTGTCATTAGTTCGTGATCACAGTCCACAACACTTTACCTGAAAGCCAAACATTTTATGAAGAACAGATCACAAATATGAGGAAAAAAAATCAGGGACATTTGAGAACTATGCTGTCTGCAGACACACGCATATGTGAGCACACACACACACACACACATTCACACACACACACACACACACACACACACACACACACACACACACACACACACACACACACACACACACAAAAACACTTGTATGACTGTACACCTCAGATATCTGCTTGAAATTAACTAATTTAATCCTGAACAGCAGGATGCTAATTAACACCTCTGATAAATGATACGCATCACAAAAAATGTAAAATGGTAGCTCTTTGGCAGATGAGTATATATGTTTCAGGAATACAGTAATGTTGGTATCAAAGGTATGTCTATAGATGCTGATTTTATATTGAAGATTTAGCAAAGCAAAGCTGTATTTTGTTTGCTAAAAAATACTAGTGTTATGGTTAAAGGATTACATTTCTGTAATTGTATACAATAGATTGAAAATATCAGTGCAAGAACTGTTCACCTGTTCAAGAGCTTTCTAATGATATATGATGAGGGGGTAGCATACTGCTGTTTTGTGATATTGACAATTCTGTGCAAACTATACATATATTTTCACAATATTTCAGAGCAATATTAATCTACAAAACCATTTGTGTTACATGGCAAATATCGGCAACATTATGCCCCTTAATGTTTTGTATAAGCTGGCACCTTTGTTCACCTGTAGGTCACGTAGCTTTTATGGAATTAATGTTGCTATGAAAATATAGGTAATAATCATAACTGCTTTACCCAAAAGAGCATCTATATCTTAGAAAGTCTTCATTTTATTTATGCTTTTTTTACAAACACCCACTGCGCGAAAACATCACCACTAACAAATCAATATCACACTGTTTTGCATTATTAATGTAAACATGGAAATATGGCATGTTTTTCATAACCTTTTGCATATACTCCTTAACTCCAGCTCTGGACATGCAGTGTTGACCATTTCACTATTATCCTAAGCAAATCATGTCTACTTGTAAATGCCAACTTGCTGCCTTAGTTTTATGAATGCACCTTCACCAGGACTTCAGAAATTAGACTTTTGAAAACAGCGAGGCTTATACATGTTTCAGGACTACAGGGAAGTATCCTGCAAAGACAAATATGCTCTTACAAGATACACAGAAACTCTGCTTTCCTGATGACTACACTCTTGTAAGAAATAATGAGTTAAGTGAATTAATGTTTGTTTGTCTTTTGGCTTTTCCCGGTAAGGGGTGCATACACAGCTCCGTCCGCGCTAATGATTGGCAGTAGATTTTTACGAAACGCCGAGGTGCCAGCTCGACACCCAACCTTCAACGAAGGCATGCCCATTTACACATGCATGTCTTTGGAATGCTACCCACTCCCAAGCCCAGCTGAGAATCGAACGGAAGAACCTCTTCACTGCGGTATAGTTAAGTGAATTAATAAATTCATAAATAATGGCCCAGAAATGTATCTCAGCTCCATGGCTATCAGAACCATACAGAGCAATTAATTTCAACTCCTGTATGCCCTCTCAACATCTTAACTCAAGAAGCAGAGGCAATGATACAAAATTAGGATAATACTTTAAACATTCCTCTTATATACTTAGAAAGTTCTTAGAAGAACAAGTTTTGCATTAGCAAACATTTTCTAAAGGACACAAAATCTGAAACCCTCATTCCTGTCATTATTTAGTGAGTACAAACTACAAAAATATTGCTAGAAAGCCTTAAATTCTACAAAGAACAAACCAAAATACCTCTCAGCATCTTTGCAGAAAAATTCTGAACAAATCCACAAATAATGGGAGGTGCAAAATACCACAAAAGGAACAAATTTTAAATATAATTGTATCTATTTGTTAAGTAATGAAATACTCTGGACAAAGTGTTCCTGTGCAGGAGACTGCTGGGTTAAGTGACTTACCCAATGTCACGTAGTAGGCAAATGGAGGTGGAAGGATCTAAACCCTATACTTTTGACTGCTGGAAGCAGTTTATTAACAGCTCAGAGCCTTACGTACCAGACAACTCTAACTTAAACAGTTAACAGAACAATGGGTGTTGCATGGACATGCATTTTCTGAACATTATTGACGGTAATCCTCAATGATTTACCAGAAAAAAAGAGCAAAAGGTAATGAAAGATAGGGTATAGATATGAGACAAAATCAGACATGTTCTGCAAAATCAGAGCCAGATAAGAGTCAAACTACTCCAATTCACTTAAAAAGTTAACAGAATAACAGATTTTGGATCAGCATGTATTTTCTGAACAAAATAATTATAAAACTCGAAAGATTGGCATTATTGACTGACTGTAATCTTCAGAGATTTACCAGAAAATTAAAAAGTTAATGAAGGTCTGGCAGTTAGTGGAGAGGATTAAGACTCTTGACACTCTACTTCCAGTACAGGGCTTGACTCTTTCTACCTCCATTTACCCACAGTGTGACTCTTAACACATCACTTAAACAGACAGTGCTCTTGGGTTGCCCCTGAAAAGTGGGTTTAACTAGTTAACAGATTAAAAACAAAATATAGGGCATAAATATGAGACAAAATCAGAGATGGTTATATGCATTTTCTGAAAAAGAAGTATTAAACTCTAATGACTGTTATTAGTGATTTACCAGAAAACATTTTAGGAAGTCTGAGATTTGTGGGTAAATTTGGAAACCAGGGACGTTTGTGCAGTCAAGCTCTTAGGAAGTTCATCTGTGGGTTGAGCCATAATCTTTCTGTTACACACACACACACACACACACACACACACACACACACACACACACACACACACACACACACACACACACACACACACGCAGACACATGCAGTCAGGGAGAGTTCAGGCTAGCAACATTACAAACATTCCTGCAGGGAATGCTCTCCCCTGACATACATGTAAATTGTACAGTGCTGGTTCTATTGGGCAGTCATGGCTCCTTCAAGTCCCTTTGGGAGATAACTGCTAATCTACATCCAAGTGTTTAAATAACACCATGAGCATCATAATAAAAAAGCAAGTTTAAATAATACTGCATTCATGCCAGTGCAGGACTGGAGAGTACTGAGAAAGTCTGCATGTGTGAATGAAATTAACAGATAACATAATAAAAACATTCTTATCATGTAAGCCACTGTTATACTCAGCACATAAATAAATTAAAATTAGTTAGCAGTGCTGAACTCAACAAAACAGCAGTCTGGAAAGCATAGTGGGCAGTTAGTCATTGGTGCCCTGCAGCCAAAGGCCCCGAGTGGCTGCCCAAATCACCTCTATTATGATTAGTTTGTTTGTTTGTCACCTTCATCACATCCTGTACCCCTTTCCTGTAGTTTCCTCTCCTATCCTCTTTCTGTATGACCTTCTGTTGCCTCCTTCTCTCCAATCCCTCCCCCTCTAGTGCCCTCCCGGTTTAAATATCTTTTTTGTTCATTCTTGTTCTGAGTAATCTTTGTTCAACCTGTATACAGTTCTTTTATCGCTCCCAACCCTTTCAAATACAGCTGATCAGGTGAAATGGATCCCATATTACTACTATTATATAGCCATGCTTTGCCAAACCAGTTTTCAAGCTTGTCTTGACCTCTTTTATTCTCCAGTTTGTCCCTCTATTTTAGAAAATGTAATAATTAATGCCTTATTTCAATATTGTAACTCATTGTCTAACTATGAAAATACAGTCTTAGCACAGGTTTCAATCTCCTTTATGAACCGGAGGTCATTTCAGTACTGCGTCTTTCTGCACAATGAATGGGAGTAGGACATACATTTTTAGTGTTGTGGAATTAAATATGTCATGAATACAACACTGCTTTTTGTCTCTGTCCATATAAACAGAAGCAGCAACACCATTACTAACCAGAGTAGCTTATTCTTTCCAGGTGTATGTACTTCAACACAGAATAAATGTCTGATGAGACCAACATCATTCAGCAAGTTTCCACAATCAAGTTATGTGCAGAATGATCCTCCTTTGACTTTCTTTGCTGGTATTTCTCTCTGACTAATTTCATATTGTGGTACATAATACAATAAATCAAGTAAATCATCCATAACATTGTACCCTACCCTTTCCTCTGTGTTATCTTTCTCTCAGTCTTCTTGTACTCATAGTTACTAATAATGTGTGATTTTGCCCCAGACCTCATTCTTAACTTCCCACCAATGGATGCCTAGTTCTTCAATGTCCACTGTATTAAAAAAGAAAAAGAAACTCAGTGATGTTATATAAAACCTGATGTACTGAAGAAAAAAGTATCCTTGTCTTCCCTATCTTCTACCTACCACCCTGCTGAACTCCCATGGAGGACCCCATGTGCTCATCCATGTTTGTCTCCAACAGATTCATCACTATAATTTCCCCAGACTGCAAAAATGTCATTGATTCCTTGTAGCCAAATGAGCCAAGTTAAGTGTTTAGTCAATCCATTTTTATGATATTTCTGGTTAAAATGTAATTCAAAGGTGTTTAACTTAGGGGCACAACCTGGCCCTTTTTTAATGTTTTGACTCAAATATTCAGCTTCCGATATGCTGAGTACCACAAAGTGAACTGTGAAACCAGTGTTATGACTCAGAAAGCACAATACTCCCTTATACATTTGCCCAGGAAAAAACAAGCTAACCACAGCCACTAGCCCCCCCCCCCCCGGTCAGCACTGTTATGCTTGGTCAGTCTTCAAACCTGGTCCCTTAGTAGCAGCAACTCACGAATCTAGAAGGAGCCACTTAAGAGAAGCAAGACAACATCCCCTATATAACTCAAAAGGAGAACTTGCATTCAGTGAGCAATATCAAATAGGTTCACAGGTAAGTACTTGGCTAGCTGCCATTGCAGGCCATTTTAATCCTAGCCAGTTTCCCTGTTTGTGCTCAAAATGATCTATCCCATGTGATTATAGATTGTCCTTACCCATCCCATGGTCAATAATTGCATATTATTACCCTTAATGAGAATAAGTAGGATCATACCATAGATAATTTTAGGGGATCCCCCATGCATGGGATAAATATTTAGGAACTGCATCTGTCCATTAGTAGTACAGGGGGCAGTCCTGGAGTAAACATTTCTGTTTCCCATCCAAAGATCTAAGCTGTGCTTGAATGTGGATGGGGATGAACTTTGCTTTATGTTGATGGGGAGCCTGTGCCACAGCATCAGTAGCTCCTGTGAAATATATCTGTCTCTCCAAAATGTTTTGTTGATGTTGCAGAAGAGGTTAAGATCCCTAGATTGAATATTCCTGATGCCATTTGAGTTGCTGATGTGCAGTAAATCCATCAGTAATGAGTCACAGGATGCCTTGTATGCCAGACACCTTTTAAGAGTCTGTAGGATATCAAGTATAGTCACAGGGCTTTAAGTCGATGCATGAAGGACATGTTGTTTAGGCCTTGTATCCTCTTAGTAAGGTATCTTGTAAATATTCCAATTGTTGCATGTGTCTGAAAATATACGTGCTGAAGGGGAATTATGCTCAGTGATTGGCCAAATGAGGGCTGAGTAAAGGGGATAATGACATCCCTAGATCTAGACAGAATCTCTTTGTTTATAAGCTAAGCTGTTCAATATAGAAAGTCTTTCTTACAAAAACAGACACATGCTGCTCAAAAATTAGGTCACTGTCCACATAAGTTCCCAAATCCAAAACAATTGGGTGATCTCTTAGGGGTGTTGTCAATGTGGTAATTTCCTGAGATAGATGACATCCCAAAGAATATAATAATGCAATTTTTTTTGGCATTTAGTTTCAGCCCATGGTTTTGGCATCAGTTATTTATTTGGGATAAACCTTCCTGCAGGATGGCTAAGTCATTTGGGGATTCGAAGACTGCTCCAAGCTTGCAGTTATCTGTAAATATAGTCAGCCAGAGCCCTTTGGTATTGGCTTTTACTTCATTAAAGTAGGTGCTAAACAGGAGAGGACCCTGCACTGATCCCTGGAGAGCTCCAGTGGTGACTGGTGTCTTTGTGGAGGTAACCTCCCTTGTTTTGATTATCTGCATCCTATTTGTGAGCCAGTGAGCAATCCAGCAGGTAACATAGGGGTTTATTCCCAGTTTATTTAGCTTTCCTACTATGCCTGAATGGGGAATTGTGTCAAAAGCTTTGGATTGCTTGAAGTAGGCTGTGTGTACCACTGAGCCTTCAGCCATTGATCTTGTGACCTTTTCAAAAAAAAATCCACCAGTTTGAGTATACATGACCTGCCTTTGTCAAATCCAAACTGAGATGGGTCCAGTGTTTGGAGGTTCCCTATGTCCTGAATGATTAATTCCATGATAAGTGTTTACATGGCTTTGCATATGTGGCTGGTCTGACTTATGGGTCTGTAATTGCCTGGGTCTGTGGGAGGTCCTCCCTTATGCAGTGGAATGACTGTAGCTATTCTTCATTTGCCTGGGACTAAACCTGTATGATGCTGAGGTGCGGCTAAATCATGCTTCATGCTATTTAAGATGCATCCAGAGATATTGTCAAGACCCACCAATGCAGTATATTTAGCTTTTGGTAGCACTTTCAGAACTTGGTCTTGTGTGATAGCTGGAGGCAAGCCAGCTTAAATTTTATCTTGAGGGACTTACAGAGGGGAGAGATGGTTAAAGTTAAAGTTATATTTATGAGCCAGTAGGTTTGCTATATCTTCAGCCTCAGTGTAGGTAACATTGTTCACAATCAATTTCATCAGATGCATAACACAATTAAGAATTCAGTCCATTAAATACACTAATTAAGAATCACATGACTGGCTAATTAACTTTCTTAAAGACCTATGCTTAAAATGCACTCATTAAACAATGTGTAACCTTCTACAAATACAAAACATCTTAAATTACTCTAAACAATATAAATACACATATACATATGTGCAGAAATATATACATATATAAAAAAAATATATATGAACATATATATACATATATATATATATATATATATATATATATATATATAAATATAGAAAATATAAAACTATTTATGTATGTGTATATATATATATATATATATATATATATATATATATATATATATAAAGGACTAAATGACATTGTGGAACTTGACTATAATCCTAGAAGCATGACAACGGATTCTGAAAGTAGAGCTCAAAAGATTTTGGCTGTGTTAAATGGACATGTCAATCCTTATTGACACAGGTACTGAAAGTTCTAATGTACCAGTTGATATTGTTGCTTTGAAAATTAAGGTTCATGTTATTGAGAACAGTTTGTTTAAATTAAAAAGACAACAGTAATATCACCTTGAAGTATGTTTAAAAGAGAACATTGTCCCACGTGGGCTTAGAGTTTTAGTTATGCCTACACAGGGTAGTTCTGTGCCTGATTTACTAACTGAATGGCAAATGGCTAACCTTGAATGCAGCTGTAAGTATATGCAGCTTCTTATTAAGCACTCAAAAATTGAAATTGATCGATTATCTAACAATGTCAAAGAATTGTATGAGTTGCTTGATGATTATGATAGTGCTCTGATTGATAAATATATCATGGAAATGATGGATTCCATTACCATATATGAACGCAGATTATGCAGAATTAAAATGAAGAAATTAATCAGAGATCGTGCAGATTTTCAAAGTGCCACCGTTTTTACTTGGCCTCGGACAGTCACTAATAATCTTAATGCTATTTCTACTCAAATAGCTACTTCAGCTGCCAATATAATGGAGTCAGGCACTTTGATTAACTCTGGTAACTATAGAAACAATCTAGCATCCCAGTTGGCCAATCCCATTGCTGCTATGACGTCCATCAATGAACAGGGAGTCGGGAAGAAGATGATTCAGGTCACAGCACAGGTTCACCATTCGGGAGAACAAACAAGTAAGCATGGGAGCGTGGCGAAACGTACTGGTGATGCATCTACTGCTTCTGTAGGGTCTAATGAGCATAATATCCCTTTTTCTCAAGGGGCACTGAAGTCTCCATTGCTGATAAAGCATTATATCCAAAACGAACAGAGGTCCCGCTCTCGCAGCAAGACACGAATGAAAAGGAAACCCGAAGGGGAAGCTACAGGGACACCAACGCTGAAGAAATTCTGGAACAGAACTTAGAAAGTTTAGTCTGGAACTTATCCAGCCACAATTTATCTGTAGCCGAAGCCAGCATTTTGAAAAAAGGACTATCCTTTATTCCAACACAGAAACAAGACTTCTCAGAGGTAATTCTGGATTTTAAAATGTTTGTAAGAAATATTCTCTTGAAATTAGCTTTAAAAAATGCAAATGGTGATTATGACAATAATGTTTTTTTAAAAAAACAAGCACTTACATACACAATTCACATCCTTTGATTACAGCTTTTGAAAAGCTTTGTTTAGATTATTTTTATAAATTGCATGCTTCTAATTCTTTCCACAGTAGACATGGGAAATTTAATTTAACTAAATCTGAGTATGAGGCTATGAATAATTTACAGAATAATAATCAGTTAACTATTAGACAAGCTGATAAAGGTGGTCCTATTGTGTTGTTTGATACAGAAAGATACAATAATGATATGATTAATATGCTTTCAGGTAACTGTTTTTATTCTAAAATAACTTCTAGACATGTTGAACTCATGACTAAGAAAGTTAATAATGTTTTTATAGTATTTTTTGATGATGGTTTGATTGACATACAGCTGTTTAGTTATTTGTCTGTTAAAGATGCTTTAGTACCTGTCATTCAGGACCTGCCTAAATTACACAAGGACCCAGTACACCCCCCCCTTATGCCCTATTGTAATAGGAAGGAACTGGTGTATGGAACCTGCTTCTATTTTTGTTGAAAAACAACTGAGACCAGCTTTAAACACATGTCCACATATTTTAAGGGATACCCAGCATTTTTAAGTGATTTACTTTTATTTATGAGCACTTATGACAAACAAGGAAAACCGGGTAGCTTGTATTTAGTGACTTTAGATGTTACTTCTCTCTTCACAGTTATCCTGAATAATGAAAGGCTTGCATATGTTAAACAATTTCTAGAGAGATTTACTGATTTTGATACTAGAAAGGTTGAGTTAATATGTGCATTATTGGATTGTGTTTTGAACAACAATGTGTTTGTTTTCGGCAATGATTTATATTGGCAGAAACATGGCGTAGCTATGGGCACATCTTGTGCCAATAGCTATGCCAATGTAGCCATGGGAATCTGGGAAGAGCAGTTTGTCTTTAAGGGGTCTTTCAGTAAACATATAATATTTTATTGTCAGTTTGTGGACGATATTTTTCTTTTATGGGAAGGCCCCATTGAAGTTTTATATAGGTTTATTTTTTATATTAATAATACCACTTCATTTTTGAATTTTTTTCATAAATTTTCAGTTGATTTTGTAGAATTTTTGGATGTTAAGGTAGTTTGTGACACTAATGGCTATATTACAACTGAATTATATAGAAAGTCATGTCACTGTAATCATTTTCTTTATATGGAGAGTATGCACCCACCACATGTGTTTAGAAGTGTGGTTAGAAGCCAAGTTTACAGAGCATCAAGGGTGAATGTTAAGGATTCAGAATTTGTTAGACAAACTGATTCCTTGAAGGATGTCTTTGCTACTAGGGGCTATACGCACAAAGATGTGCAGGATAGTATTGAGATAGTCTCTGGTTTAAGCACCAGTAAGACTAGGCCCTATTTTGGTGAGTAATACACCAATAATTTGCAAGTTCAGAAAAATGATAAGTTAAAGGTGTGTTTGTTTTACTTGAGTGATATTAAGCAGTATAAAGAAATTATTGGGACAAGGGGGTATCCTGACAACAGATGATGAAATTAGAGCTATAGTAGATATTAGACTAGGGTTTGTATACAAAAATATGAGGTCCCTAAAGAGAAGCTTATGTTACCCAAGGAGTGCACCTACAAATATGAATCAAGGATGCACTGCTGCATGTGGACATTGTCAAGTTTATAGATACATTGACAATACAGGTACATTTAATCATCCTGATCAGAATAAAGTGTATAGTTTCAATGTTTCTGCGACATGTAGCAGTGCCCATGTGGTTTATTTGGCTTACTGCTCAGTCTGTATGACATGTTATATTGGTGAGACCGATAGATCATTTAGAAACAGGATTAAAGAACACTATTACCATATAGGTAAGGGTGATACAGTTAGTGCTTTATCTAAACACACTGTAGATAGAGATACATCTCATATATTTAGGTCTGTGGTAATAGGAAGTATATATGAGAATATTAGGAAAGGTGACATTAGGAATCAAACTGAGCAGTTAGAAACCAAATGGATAGTTAGATTACGTGGAGATTATGGCCACGGCCTGAATGACAGAGTACCTTTGAGACCTAAACTTAAAGCCAGACCTTTAAATAGAAAATAGTCTGGCCTTTATCTTGAACTATCATATATATATATATATATATATATATATATATATATATATATATATATATATATATATATATTATATATATATATATATATATATATATATATATATATATATATATATATATATATATATATATATTTTTTTTTTTTTGCACATACGTATATGTGTATTTATGTTGTTTAGAGTAATTTAAGATGCTTTGTACTTGTAGAAGGTTACACCATGTTTAATGAGTGTATTTTAAGGCATAGGTCTTTAAGAAAGTTAGTTAGCCAGTCATGTGATTCTTAATTAGTGTATTTAATGGATTGAATTCTTAATTGTGTTATGCATATGATGAAGTAGCTTTGCTACGAAAGTGCTTATGCGCTTATACTCTGTACAATAAAAACGGATTTAGTTTGGAGTTCTTTGGTCATCCTTGGATCCTGTTTTACATTTTTTGTGTTCTACAATTTTCTTGGTGGACCCAAGTTCTGGTACTGGTTGGTAGTTGTTGTGTTTTACTTTATTGTTCACAATCAGCTTAGTGCATTGCTGTGTTGTGGTTTTGAGATTACAAACATAACTGAAAAATGCCTTGTGATTGCCTTTGGCTTCAGTAGATATTTTAGCTTCAAACTTTGTTTCGGTGGATTTTATTAAGCTCCTGATTTGTTTGTTTATTTCAGTGACAAGGACTCTAATATTCTGGGAATTAGTCTTCATACTTCTAGCCAAAATTATTTTCCTTTTGTTATAAACCTTGTTGATATTATAGTTGCACCATGTGTGTTTGTTTCTGGGGTTTGTCCTGCACTTGTTCCTACAGGGTACAGCTGAATCTGTGTAGCTGTTAACATGCAGTACATTGTAGTGGTATACAGTTCTGCAGATTCAGTGGAGTTAACTGGGTTTGGTGCTGATTTGAAGCTTGCTAATGTATCACTTAGGATTACATAGTTTGTCTTAAATGAAATTTCTAAAGGTAGCTTGGGTGGAAGGGATCTTTGGTTTCAGTTTTATTTTGAAGAAGACTGCTTTATTATCAGACATAACAAGTGATGAAGATACACAAGGGATGGTGCAAGATGCTCTCATATTAGTAAGGACAAGATCCAAGAAGTTATTCCCCCCTAGTGAGTACTCTGACTAATTGTTCCAGGGATTTGTATTGATAAAGTCCAGGAATCTCTGTCCTTGTGCACTTGTGGTGGTGTAGATTTCCCAGTCTATAGCTGGATAGTTTAGATCACCTACAGAAATGGTATTGGGTTTAATAATGAGTGATTCTAGTTCCTGTAGATAGGTGTTGTGGCTTTCTTTTGCCATAAAGGGAATCCTGTAGCTAGCTAATATACGGTATGACACATTTCTGATGGTTATTTATACATGAAGAAACTCCAGTGTGTCATGCTTCTTCATCAGCCTTGATGTGAGTCTCTGGATGTAGACTGAGACACTTCCACCTTTTCTCCCCTCCTGTGCAGTAGCTGGTCTAAATGTGTGGAAGGTGTTATAGCCTTGCACAGTCAGAATGCTCTCTGCTGTTTTTAACCATGCCTCAATCACAACACAGACATCACTGTCATCTCGGGTGAGAGGGCGCGGAGTTTCTTGTTTAGGCTCTGAGGAAGATACTGCAGCTTGTCTTGTGAAATGTGATTTGTGCAGAATTATGGGAAACCACTGAAGTTATGTACCCATGTTCAGTCTCAGCTGTACAACTTTTTTTGTTTGGGAGTTTTAAAACTGATATACTATTACAGATTCTATGTTTTGTAGTGATTAAATTCATGTAATATAATAACCTTCAATGAGTTGAAGTACAGTTGCAGTTAAGCTATCTGCCACTGTGTGGTCTTAAACATGCTGCTTGTAGCTTGATATTTAACGACTCTGAGAACCAGGTAATCCACAGATTGCTTACTTGGTTCACTTGAATGTTTTTATTCAATTATTCATGTCACTTAATTCCTATAGTCTTATTGCAGAGTGTATTTGAAAGTGAAGTGTGACAATCTAGAAGACTTTTTCCTAGGGAGACAGAAAAAAATAGGTTGGAATGGGGGAGGGGAGAAAATATAACTTCATCTTATTTAATTATTTTTTTAATCTGTGATTGACTATACTTACTCTTCTGCAGCAATTATGCTTAATATCATTCATTCATTCCATTTCAATAAACACTTTAACCAGTTTATGCTCATGGGGAGCCAAGATCCACCTGGCAAGCAATGGGGGTAAGGCAAGCACTAGTGCTGTACAAAATGCCAGTTCATGAAAGAAAATATGTGCACTCACACTTGCATGCACACTGTGCAATCCTCAAGGAGAATTTGAAGTATCATGGGTTCACCCATATAGACACAGAACTCCACACATATCTACTGACCTCACAAGATCCAAATGTGGTGAAAGTTTTGAAACATGAGGAGAATAAATCTAAGATGACATCTCTGCTTAATTTAGCAGAAGCATATCGATGTCAAGCAGGAATGGAAATCAAACCAGAAGAGGATAAAAAAACAGGCAGCAACTGAATAAGCTAAAAAACAAAAGAAAGAATATAAGGTGAAGGACCAGATGAGAAGGCAAGAAATGTGGAAAAAACATAAATAAAGTTACAAGTACAGAAAACTTCTGGAAGAGCCTCATGTTGATAAAGAATGAACACAGGAATGGTTAAGGAGAGGTGAATTTACATCAAGAAATGAAAGGTTAATATTGGCAGCCCAAGATAGTGGGCTACATACACGCTGGTTTACTAAGTCCATTGAACATGTGGGAGAAACAGACATATGTAGGTTTTGTGGAACCGAATTGGAAACAGTCACACACCTTATTGCTGGTTGCAACCCTCTAATGGCAGAGGGACTGTATACTGAAAGGCATAATAATGTGGCGAGATTGTTACATTGGAGATTGTGCAAACATTATGGTATCGAAGTGGCTGAAAAACACTGGAAACATGAGCCACAGAGAATCATAGAAAATGAAGAAGTCGGCATCACATGGGATCATCCATTACCAACAGTCCAAAAGATAGATGCTAGAAAACCAGATATAGTGGTCCAAGAAAAGATGACAAAAGTAGCATTGATCATTGAAATCGCCACACCTAGTGACTACAGTGTCTTGCATACAGAGAGACACAAAGTCATAAAATACCTTGATCTGCAGGCAGAAATGAGAGCCATGTGGAAAAAAGATACCCAGACAGTTCCAATAGTAGTAGGACCAACTGGTCTTATAAAAAAGAATTTACAATCGTATTTAGATATGTTACCAATTCATGTAACACCGTACGAATTGCAGAAGGAGTCATTGCTGAGCACATTGCGGGTGTTGCGAAGAGCACTTTTGGCTAACATCAAAAAGTGAAACAATACTAATTTCATGAACTTTAATCGTACTTTGATTTAGGAATGGGGTCCATTCCCATCATGGTATTAGAAAGCCAAAAGACTTGGAGAAATTAAAAATGAAAGAAACATAGGAAGGACAAAGAAATAGTGTTTTTTTTTTCTGGTATTTCCTGTTTAGTACATGTCTACATACTTTTTGCCAAATCTTGCTTCTAATTTCAGCTGTTACTCTGTAGCCAATTCTTCCATGCTGGTAAATAAATAAATGCATATGCAGTGGCATACAGACACTTTTCTTTTCACTGCTGGTCATATATCTCTTATGGCTTTCTTATTAAGAAGTCAGTCATGCTTTTATTTCTGTGCCTTACAGAGTTCATGTGACTGGCATGGATGGTAAAATCTGTACTTTCAGCTGAAGTCAAACAGCCCCTTTTGGTTACTCATTTCTGTCATTTCAGATGCAGGACTGCATCCACTGTGAACAACTTTAGCATGGTTAGTGACATGCAGTTTCTTACAAGTCCTTTTCCATTGCAGGATTACAGGCCGGCTGTAAAATAAAGCTTGCATTGCCTTCAGTGTACAACCTTCGGTGGATGGTAGGAGGCAGCCTGTTGCCAATTTGTTATTTTGCTTTCTGTGACAGATTAGACAGTTAACACCAGTATGTTTTAGTGTTATTACAGGCGTTTTGCAGGATTTTAACCAAGCAGTGTAACTGGAACCTGCGCATTCCTTATGTCAAGGCTGTAACAAGGCATACTGTTTGTACTCTAAAGAGTACATTTTTTGAGCATGTTAGAAACATGTAAGCTTTATCAAGTCATATTATATCTATAACCATCTAGATTAATGTCTCTAACAACATGTATGTAGTTTTCTTACAGAGAGGATTGCAATCTAAAAGCAATACCTGTAATCATTTTTGACTGTGCAAATGAAAATGTTAAACACATTAAGTTGGGGGGGGGGGGCAACAGCTTAAGTGAAAAGACTATTTTAAATGCCAGATAGGTTGGGGGGGCAGCAGTAGTAAGCATTTGTGAGTACAAAATGGAATTCACTGACTACAACCCTGCTTTAAGCTGGCCTTACTTAACCTGTGTAAATGATGAAGACCAATTAATCCATTACTCATTATAAAAATGTGGAATCATCTCCCCTTGACAATGTGGCAGTTAGTGCAGAGGATTAAGTCTCTGCACAGTTTCCTGCAGTCAAGGTTTGATTCCTTTCACCTTAACTTGGATACGGGTGTTTCAGAATAGTCACTTATCCAAGCAATGCTCCTTAGTTACCCCTAAGAAGGAACACTTGTATCCAGTAGTGTTACCCAATTAACAAATGATTAAAAATGTGCAGTTTATTTTGATGTAGTAGTTTGCAAGTTCTGTAGATGTTATCTACCTCAGTTCTGTAATCTTCATTCTTCTGATGTTTTCCATGCAAAATAGGATTTTTTTGTTTGTTCTTGAGATTGTTATGCCTCACCTATTTACCTTTCGCTGTACTTACCCTGTCATATTTCTAAATGTCTTGCAAGTTTGTAGACAGATGGGACAGGTACAGGAATCTACCCTTAAAACACATCCTTTTCATTCTCTTGCTATCCTTTCTATTGTCTGTGTTTTTGCTATGAATATTTGCAGATAGGATAGCTGCTGTGCTGCATATAAAATAGTTTCATAGTTTCATAGTATAGTACTAGGCTATCTGCCCTAGGGCATTTATAAGCCTAGCCAAAGTGTATGTGGCTTTCGCCACCCCATATAATGATACAAAAGTGTACAATTTAAATTAAATTTAGTTTACTGTGCCTCTATCTAGCAATGACACAGAGATGACCCCCGGGGTAAACCTATGATCACCCATCCATTTGTCCAGATTTCTCTTGAAGAGAGTCAGTGAGGGGCTCTGCCTAACATGGACAGGTATCCTGTTCCAGAGTGCGGGAAGCTTCTGGGTTATGAATCTGTCCCTCCAGCATGTCCTATTCATATTTGTGCTGAGGTTTAGATCTTTAGCTCTCGTGGCTCTGATGGATTTGGATTTTTTGAGGTGGAGCATGTCCATTAATTCTGAATTGGACATGGCCTTGTACATAAGGCACAGATCACCTCTGAGCAGGCTGTATGCTACTGAATAGAGCTGGAGCTTTTTCAGTCTGGCAGCATATGACATATGCTGGAGACCCTTGATCCTCTTGGTAAGGTACTTTTGGGGTCTCTCCAGCTGCTGCAGGTGCCAGGTGAGGTACATACCAAATGGGGCATTGTACTCAATCATAGGCCTGATAAGGGAGGAATATAAGGGTACAATGACATCCTTTGATCTGGATGTGAATCCCTTCATGATAAGGTGGGCAAGGTAGAAGGTCTTTCTAATCACTTTGGCGACGTGGGTGTCAAATGAGAGGTCCCTGTCAACTTGGGTCCCCAGGTCTCTGATTACTTTTTCTGTACTTAATGGATTACCACCTATGTGGTAATTTGTGGGTACTTTGTTTTTTCCAAAGGGGATGACTATACATTTTTTGGCATTTAGTTTAAGGCCATGACTCTGGCACCAGTCATCTGTTTCTGTGAGGCCCTTCTGGGGGATGCATGTGTCAGCTGGTGTGTCGACTATGGCGCCTAGTTTGCAGTCGTCTGCAAACTTTGTCAGCCACAACCCCCCCTATGTTTGCCTGCACATCTGAGAAATAAATGCCGAATGCCAAATGCCAAGACAGAGCCCTGTGGGACTCCACTTGTGACTGGCTTAGAGTCTGACATAGCTCCAGCTATTCTGACTTTGTGGGTTCTGTCCTTTAGCCAATTTGCAACCCATCTTGTGACAAATGGGTTTACATTTAAGCTGTTGAGCTTGTCTATGATGCCTGAGTGGGGTATTGTGTCGAAGGCTTTTGCCAGATCCAGGTAGGCTGTATGAACTGCTTTGCCTTCATCAATGGCTCTAGTGTCTGTTTCAAAAAAGTCCACCAGGTTTAAAAGACAGGATCTGCCTTTTACAAAGCCGAACTGGGTAGGGTCAATTGTCTGTAGGTCCCCAATGTCTTTGTTTATGAGTTCCATAATGATCCTTTCCATAGCTTTGAGGATGAACAGACGGTAACAACCGTCAGCTATGTTGAATTAGGCAGTGATAAGACACCGGCTCGGACTGTATAAAATCTTTAATAAAACACTTCCAAAACTATGATATATCCACTTTAAGCGCTTTCATCTGCTAAACATGCAGACTTCATCAGAACATTTATTTAAATGATAAATGTGAAATACTAACACTTGCACTTTAAATTTGTGAAGCATATTTGGCGCCAAAAAGTTTTTAAATGAGCGTATTGATACAAAGTTATTTGTTCTGATGAAGTCTGCATGTTTAGCAGATGAAAGCACTTAATGTGGATATATCATAGTTTTGGAAGTGTTTTATTAAAGATTTTATACAGTCCGAGCTGGTGTCTTATCGCTGCCTAATTCAACATAGCTGACGGTTGTTACCGTCTGTTTATCCTCATTTCTGGTGTTGTTTAGTGTTTGACTTTCCATAGTTTTGCAGACCAGGCTGGCCAAGCTTATGGGGCGGTAGTTTCCAGGGTCTGTAGAGGTGCCACCTTTGTGGAGTGGGACCACTGTAGCTGTATGCCAGTGTTCAGGGACGTATCCTGTAGCAAGGTTAAGATTAAACAGCGTTCTTATGTGCAGGTTTAGCTCCTCTAGGAGTTCACGTAGCACGCAACCTGGGACACCGTCAGGTCCCATGGATGCTGGATTTTTAGCTTTGCTGAGGGCAGCTCTCACCTGGACATCTGAGATTTCAGTGAGGTTGCATTCAGCTGAGATATTTATTTCGTCTTTTTGGAGGAGAGGAAGGGGAGAAATTTGCACTGAACCTGTCTGCCAGTATGTTGGCCATATCTGTGGATTCAGTGTATTTTTTGCCGTTATGAACTAACTCTGCACATATCTGAGGGTTTCTGCCCAGGTTTCTAACATAACTGAAGAAGGCCTTGTGATTATCTTTAGTGTCCTTAGCGATTTTTCTCTTGAAGTTGGCCTTTGATGATTTTATTAGCGAACGTAGTTTTTTGCTAGTGCTGATCAGGGATGCCTTCCCTTTATGGGATTTTGCTCTGTCTTGCAGTAGCTTCCTTCTCTTGTTGTAAAGTTTGTTTATGGCTGGGGTCCACTAGATAGGATGCCTGCCTTTGGTGGAAAGGGTCTTGGTTTTATTTGGGATTGCATGATCCATGCATTCTTGGAGATGCCCGTAGAAAGCATTTGTGAAGGATACAGCAGTGTGGGATGTGGTTTCCACTGGCCCAGGGGGCTTGAAGGATACCATTTCAGTCCTAAGGAGTGTAAAGTCGGCTTTTGAGAAGTTTCTCACTGTGGTCTTTTGTGCTGGGGGTGGAGGTGGAATATGAATATCTAGGGTTATTAGTTTATGGTCTGATCTCACTAGTGAGGGGTATACTTCAGGTGCTGAGCATTTTGTCCCCATGTTTGTGATGATCAGGTCAAGTATATTATTTCCCCTTGTGGGGGAGGTGACTAATTGTTCCATTGCATTTGAGTTGATGAATTCCAGGAACCTTTGGGCTAGGGTGTTGGGGCTTGAGTAATGCACCCAGTCTATGTTTGGGTAGTTGAAGTCTCCCAATATGATGGTATTTGGTGAGACATTCATATCCTCCAGTGTCTTCAGGAAGGCTGAATGGAGTTCCTGAGATTGTGAGGGTGGTCTGTAGCATGCTACAAGTTGTGTAGCAGTTTTGCCTACAGTTAGTTGCACATGGATGGTCTCCGATGCTTCGTGCATTGCCACTAACCTGGAGGTGTGGGTGTCTTTAATGAATATGGACACTCCCCCTCCTTTTGTGGTTCGGCCCAGGTTTTGGGGGCCAAAATGCATGATACGAGGTATAACCTGGTAGGGCTGGGGTGCTCTCAAGAGCCTTGAACCAGGTTTCACTTACTGCACAGACATCGATGCTCTCCATACTGAGGAGTGCTTTGAGAGCCTGCATCTTGAGATTTAGACTTCTGGCGTTGAGCAGCATTACCCTTAGTTTTTTTCCTTTATTGTTTTCTAAGGTGGTGGGTTTGTCTTTTGAGCCTTGCCTAAAAAAGGCACTATGGGGGTGGCAAGAGCCTTAGCCAATATCCGGAAGCCCAGTGGTGACAGATGCAAGCCGTCCCTTGCGAAGCAGCGTGGCTTGTCCAGCATGTCATCCCAAGCTGACAGACATTGGATCCCCCTAGAATGACACCAGTAATTGAGCAAATTATTAAAGCTGATCATCTTGTCCTTGTATTGTGGCATCATTCTTGGTGAGGGCAAGATGCTGCTCAGGGTCAGGGACATACCGGCCTGGGCTACATAATCAGAGAGCTCCTCTATGTCTCTTTTCATGTAGTCCAAGGAGGTATGTCTCAGGTCATTCACGCCGGCATGGACAATGACGGAGTCATATTTGTATTTGCTTTGGAGTGACCTGAGTGCTTGTGTTATGTGGTGGATCCAAGCTCCCGACAGGCAGCTCACTGTTACCCTCTCTTTGTTCAGCCTGGTAAGCGGGACGTCAGTGTGTCTGAATATAGAGTCACCTATTACTAGTGTATCAGGCATGGTGTTTCACCTTAAGGGCTGTGATTGTTTGGCACACTGACTTTGTGTACTATGTGTTGCTTGTGCAGAGTTTTGAGGTGGTGTTTTCTTGGATGTCTGCTTTGGGAGCCTCTGTTGTTTCGGTAAGTTTTTTATTAGAGCCTCAGTATGTCTTTGTGTTACTATGTGTTTGGTTTGCAGTTGTGGTTGGTTTATGTGAGACTGGGTTTGTTGTGTGTGTGGTTACCTTCTCCTCCTGTCTGGTCTTGCTAGTCCTGTGTTGAGAGAGTTCAGCCTCCAGTTTGGGTATATAGTTGCATCTCTCACATGTGTTTGTGTTTGTTGGGAGGAGGAGAGGGTTGTCTGTGTACATGAGACAATTGTAACATTGTCTCAGGATTCCCAGATTAACCAGCTGAACTGGAGAGGACGTCAGTAATATACCACTCAACATGCCAGAATAGTATAAGGGGGTGATGTGTAACTGGGTCAGAGAGAGGACTTTGAAGGGAAGTGGGTATTAGCACGGGTTGTAGGTGGATGTAGTGCATACGTTAGTTTAAGGGTGCTTCACTTAAAAGAAAGGTTTTAGGAGCAAGTGCTAGGCTTATGATAAAGCGACTAGACTGATTTTGTTGAAAGTAGAGCTTTCTTAAGGGAAAAATTGAAGTGCAGACTTGGCGGAGCCAGGAATAGTTTAAGCCTGTTTAACTGGCACTGCGCTATGCGCACAATCACGCAAAGCTGCAGCTTTTTGGAGTAGTGTGATTTTTTTGAGAGGGGGCACTCTTTTTAACTAACATTCATTTCATGCCTCCTGTTTTTCATTTTTCCTTTTAAATACAAAGCAGAACATACTGTATACCACAGTTCTACAAATATCTGACAGATTACCAGATGGGTTTGTTATTTGCCTTTATGACAGCCTCTTAAGTTAAAGGTCACTATACAAACTTACTTAATTTTTGGGAACTTCCATTATTCAGTATAGCTGCCCTCGGAAATTCAAACAGTGTTATCAAGGGATTCTGCATATATATATATATATATATATATATATATATATATATATATATATATATATATATATATATATATATATATGTGTATGTGTGTGTAGTGTAGATGCATTTATGGTAATAACACGAAACTGAAATTACACATTTACTATTATTTCAGAAAAAAACAGTCCCCAGGATTTAATAAAATCCCTGTAGGCACTGTGCAGAGCCTACATGGAATGTATCCATGTACACAGCCATGGCCTCCCCTTGACAGTGTGCCATGCGTATTAATGATGGCATGCTGCCGAGGGAGAGCATAGGAACAAGGATATTGAATTGATGTAGGGAGAATTGTAGAGGCTACCCATGATTGTGGATGCATACAGGGTGAGGCTCCCTGTACTGCTTTCTGCTACTGTTGAAATGCTGTGAATTGGGTCAAATGTGTAATATTTTATTTTAATATTTTTCTGTTTTTTTGTATGTTTGCATGGAGTGGCGCAGAATGCAGCAATGCCAAGTGGTGCTCATATATAGACAGCTGACACTTGTCAGACATCTAAAAATAGAAACCAGATGTCGATAGTTATCATAATTACATATTTTTGTTATTTTAGTTTTTTTCTTTTCTTTTTTTTTTTTTTTTTAAATTGTTGTTTGCGTGGAGTGTCACAGAGAGCCACAGAGCTGAACGGCACTCATATATACATAGCCAGTAGTTGCTTGACATCTAAAAATAGAAACTGGATGTAAATTATTTATGTCTAGGTCTAATTTAAGCCCATTTGCATGGCATGCCGTGGTGCTTAGCAATGCTAACAGGTAGTCCAGTAGTATATGTGAAGGTATACTAGTTTTCATAATATCCAAGTAGCTAAATGAGTACAGATACAGACTAATGCTTAGTAGGACCTGGGTTTGAGTCCAAAGCAGTGATAAAATGTCTGTAATTTGCTTTATTATATATGTTTAATTTTAAAAACAAATTTGTGAAATATGGCACTGCTCCTTTGTGCTGAACACTGCTTAAACATGCTAATGGCTACTTTTGTTTGCACTGTGTTAAGCTTAGCTAAAGCCTTAGTTAGTGCAAGTTTTTGCACTGCTTAGCTGTGCTTCGCTGGTGTGCACGATGCTAAGCAACACAACACTTTTTGAATGTTGCTCAGTGATGTGTAAGGGTGGGAAAACAGCCAATATTAGGCACACTAGGCAGGAATTCTACAACAGTCTTTGGATTCTGATCAATTTTATGATATGGCAGGTGGTGCTGGTGAAGGTGCACGCTTTTGGGCACAGAGATGGGGTGTTCAGGAGTCCAGGGTCTTTGTTGGGATCCTGGTAAAAAATCATGAACCCAGGCTGCTGCAGGGCAGTTTCCAGGGCTCGAGTGTAAGGCAGAGGCCTGGGAGCAGTTGGCCTGGGAACTCACCAGAGTTACTGGTATCCCCCACACAGGTGAGCAGTGTCGTCACCATTATGATGATCTGAAGAGGAGAAAGAAGGGAACCTTGGACACCTGGGTCCAAGAAGCCAGAGCTGGGAATGACCCGTAAATATGTAAGTATGTTTTCCACTGTTTTACCAATATGCAAGCTGAATGTCTGCAAAACTGGTATGGATAATGGTGCACTTCTCTCCCAACAGCTGCAGCTGAGAGGGCTCACAATGTCGAGTCCCATGTGTGGTATGTACGGATTTATTATGCTGACTGTAGTGCAATAAGCAAGAAAGAGTAAAGCATTTACTACAATAATGTATACACAATAAAAACTCTAGTGCAATAAATGGGCAGATAGAACTGTAGTGCAATAAATGGGCAATTAGAGCTGTAGTGCAATAAATGAACAATAACAACTGTATTGCAATAAAAAATAAACAATACCAATAACAGTAAGCAAAATGGTGTACAGTGACATTGTATTGTCATAACCATGGCAGTAGAGCTGTATGCATTCTTTGTCTATGGTAAGGTTGCTGCAGTCAAGTGTAACATTGTAATAGCTGTAAATGCTAAACCAATGGCCTGCAAACTGTATTGTTAAACTCATAGTACTGTAGAAGGCTGTCTCCAGGCCAATATCAGTCACATAATGCTCTCTGTTCCTCCTACTTCAGGTAATTAAGGTATATGGGTGAGGTAGCCCACTCTATGGGCAGATATTGTGTGGACTTTGTAGACAGTTATCAGCAATACCAATAAAGTGTTAAGCAGCATTGTTGATTCCTACAGAAATGTGTTTCAATAAATGCAGTATGGCTGTATTCCATGCATGTGTTTTCTACTCTCACTGAAGTCAAGTATAGCACTGTAATAGTTCTGGAATGCAAAATGAATTCAGTCACATAATGCTGTCTTTTTTTCTCTCTCCAGGAACAAATGGTATATGGTTGAAGTAGCCCATGTTATGAACATATATGATTGTGCTAACATTTCACAGACACTTTTCAGCAATACCAATAAAGTGTTAAGCAGCATAGTTGATTCCTAACTACATCAGGCTACATATTCCCAGAACAACTGTATTCCTTGCATGTCTTTACTAAGCTGCTGCAGTCAATGTTCAATTTGTTTGCAGATGCCCCATGCAGTCACAGCTATTGGGTTCTATTCCCATGTCTGCCAACTAAGGCATGATGGATTTCTAGCTTATGTACTGTACACAAACATGCCTCTCAGGTGTCGTGATTTCAAGTAATATAATTAAAACTGTCTAATCCATATGTCACAGGATTACCAGAAAAATGATTACTTGGAACACAATGCATTATCAAATCTGCTTACAGAACACCTTGGGAGTTATAGAAGTCTACATTATGTGAAAGTGTTCTGTGTAGTTGTGTACCTGCATTTGTTATTGCTAGGCCCATACTGACCCATGCTAACAGCTTGAGAGGTATGTATGTGCTACATCAGCTTTAGGAGAATTGTAGTCACTGTACTCAAAACTGATACTACACGCTTGTAGAGTATTTATTATAAGTGGTTTCAGGGAAATAGTCTGCATTGACAGTAATGGATTGTTTCTCTCTCTCTCCCCACCACTTATCTTCATTTATTTATTATTGTTATTTATTATTATAATTCAATATTAACATATTTTGTTAAACTGTTTTGTTGGCCTTATGGTTTACTTCTTACTGGCATGCTGATATCATACTGTTATATATTATTTACTGTTGTGTTACACGTAATATACATTAATATGTATTTGGATTAATTAAAATGATGTTCCATTCTGTTAATACTAACAAAGGTTTGGTTATTACTAACTTTAACTTATCACTATATCTTATTTACCACAGCATGTCAAGGTAGGCCGGTTCTGGTTGATCCACCTACCTCACCTAAACCGGCTGTGGCACTGGGCACCCGCAAGTCTGGGACCCAGACCGGTGATGCCCTCTCTGCTGCCCCTGCACTACCTGTGGCATTGGGTAGTACTGCCCCACAGAATGAGGCTTGCCCCCCCCCCCCGGGAGTGGTGGTGGAGAGGGAGTTGTCACACTGGATGAGCTGCTGGTCTTAGTATGCAGGATAGTCTACCATGGGTTTGACTGCTGCCTGCACTGGATTGAGGACATGCTGGCCAACCTGATGGGGCAGCCTCACCCTGGTGCCCATCCTCTAGCACTGCCACCCCCTGGGCAGTGAAGGAGCAGTGCCAACAGTCCCATAGGTGGGGATATGAGTCATGCTGCTGCCATCTGGAAGCACATGGGACTGGGATTCCACAACACCCTCCCTATCCGAGGTGTTCACCCCCTCATATGTCACACACCATCCCTGTCTGCTGTCTGCAAATGCATCCTCACCTACCCATCTTACCTCTGTCATGTGTACCTATGTCCCTTCCCCAACATTTCACTCTCACCATACAAAAAAATAACAAATGGGCACCCATCCTCCCCCCAAAAAAAATATCATCCCATACATAGCTCTCCATTTTGTACACATGGCCAACTGGCTTGACAACATAGTTATGTTGTCCTCACCCCCTCTCTCTGGGCTTGAGAGTTCAAAATCATGTACAAATTCTGTCAAAGTGTACAGTTGTTGCTGTACAAGAAATAGATAACTATGGTTCTTTCCTACACCCTTCCGGCACATCCCTACCTGTTTTTCACTATGTTTCTCCCCCTGCTTGCACCCCATTTCACCACTTTCCTATCTCTCCATGTTTCTTTTCTTCATATTTTTTAACGTGTTGTTGTGCGATGCGTTGAGTCATGCAGCTTTGCTAATCTCAGCTAAATGGAGCTATATTAACTATATGTGTTTTTAAACTTGTAATACACACTTACAAAATAAACACCTGTCCCATATTTCGAATCCAAGACCATTGCATCTGCAGACCACTGCATTAACCTGCCACACCACACAACTCTTAATTAAAACAGGTGGTTTAAACAAAATATATAAAAATTGCCAGTTACAGTCATTAAGCGTGTATCAGTGGAGCTGCAAGCCGCACCATGCCATGCAGCATAAACTTGATTAAAAAGTAATGGAAAAAAATGGGAGTGTACCTTGGACTCTGGTGCAATAGTACAGCACTAGAAAGCCAAATACATAATAATGAATGTAAATGAGGCTTGTGATAGCAGGTAAATGTGCCCTTCAGCAGTAACATGTAAAAAGACACCTTCTAAGGCATGGCAAAATACATGTTCAACTGGGACCCTGGTACACACGTACATCTTTATAAAGCCATGCACATACTGATGGATGTTGAAAATGTATGTCACAGCCTGCATGTGTGCACATATATCTTACAAATACACCTGCTGTAGCAGTGACTCAGTAGCCCAGTCCATTAATCGCCTTGCAAACAGTACATTTTTCCACACACAGTCCTGGGTTCAAATACAGTGGTGTGTAGAAGTGAATATACAGTATTGTGAAGGCAGCAATTAATAACTGAGTCATGCACACAGTGCATTTCAAATGACATATCTGCTTTTTACTGATAGAAGTCACAGGCCTGCAGGTAGGAACACACTTCACATAGGGTCTTCTTCACGATGTCGAAAGCTGACAATACTGAAGCTGATATTGTCGGCACCACAACATCGAAAGCGCAGAACATCGTGCAGGTAAACGGAAATCTCCGTAGGAGGAGATTTCAGTTTACCTCAATGTAGTGTGGTCTCAGAGTTGGAATATTTAAGTAGGGGGGTGTGGGGGGTGCAGGGAGGCTTGCCCCCCTGCCTACGCTAGTTAGTTTTTATTTTTGTTTTTTTTTTTTAAACGTTATTCAATGTTTTACTACATTGATCACTAGAGATCGACCTTTAGTGATTTGATGTAGTAAGATTTCGATAACATGATATAGACACTTCACATATCCCTATAGCAAAACTATATGTACATAAAGTGTCACATCATACATTAATATGCATTCACAGAGAATGTCAATGCAGGTACAGCAAATGAGGGTCACTAATATCAGAGTGCACCACACAATCCTTCCAAAGTCACTGTGCAGATTATCACAGCTGCACAGCTAACATACACATTGGAAATCCCTATTTGTAACAAGGCCTGCCATCATACACTCTGCAAATTACTACCAGACTATAACACATGGCCTGGCAGTTGCCCAAATGGTGGACATATTCTTTTATTTATACACCATCTTACTCAAGGACACACCAAACATGTTGTCTAGTACTCTGTTAGTGATACCATTGCTTAACATACTTATCTTAAACACATGCCTTAATTGGACTGGAAAGGGTAGCCTCACTCTGGCTCTGCCTCTACTAGGCTGACACAGCTCCCACAGTTACTCCTACATCTTGTTGTCCTCCAAAGTCTTCACACTCTCAGCCTATGTCTATTACCTGCAGCAGCAGCTGCAGCCTGTAGCACACACATCTCTATGTAAAAGTAGCTGCTACAGATCTACCCTCTGTGATAACGTAGTCACTTCATCCCAGTAATGTCCAGCAGAACACATCAGAAAGGGGCCCTAATCTACATGAAGGCCATATATATTGTGCAGTGGCTGCATGTCATTGGCTGATGATAGTGCAAATCAGCTGTGTTGGCTACAATTAGCATTTCAGACCCACAGATTGGTTTAGAGGCAATCACCTGCTGATGAGAAGCATGTTTAAAAGGCAAGCAGCTGGCTATGGGGAACCATTTTGTATGAGACTTTCCTCGCACAGACCATGCCTTTGTGAAAACTTTAATATCACCACATATCAAAAGAGGAGTACGGCACTCCATCAGGTATGCTGTGATAATGATGTGTCATTGTTCTCCTGGTGTCTTACACCTGTACAGGATGTACAATACATCAAGTGTGCATTGTCTGTTGTCATTGTGGTACACTGATCTCATTGGACTGTCCCTTTATAGTGGTTGTAATAGCACACTTCTATTTGTGTGGCACTGTTCTTATGACATATTATCAGTAAGTTGCCCATAGGGGACATACCAAAGTAGAATAGAGTGTTGGGTGTATAATCATACAGCAACATCTGTCATGGCACACACGGGAATACCTGACTATTGCTACTATCTCAGTTGTAGCCACACACTTAGTATGTTTGCACACTGTGGAGTATGACATGTGTGAGCAAGCAGTGGATAGTACCAGCCATTTTGTCGTTGCTGTATCTCTACATAGCATACTTCCACATATGTGACCCTGTAGTGTGTTCCCCTTTTGGTGTCTTTCAGGAACCATGTACCCTAGACACCATGCACCGTGCTCTGATGCTGAAAATTAAATTATACTGGAAGGACTAAGGTGACATCATCACATCCTGCTGTCCATGGGAAGCAAAACAGGGAACAGTGGGCTGCATTGTGGGCAGACCTTGTCCGTGATGTGAATGGCATAGGCCATCGGGGCAGGACATATCAGCAGGATCAACACCACGCAACAGCCATGATCAATGCTGCACGATGTAGGGCAGAAGATGTCGCCAGGCATCATGCCATCACTGGTGGAGGGCCTGCAGTGGAACAACCACTCTCAGCCACTGCAGAATTCCTGATGAAGCTTGCCACACATGACAGCTCCCAGGCATCCATCACACCATACATCGTGGAGGTGGGTGCCACAGTGTCCATGGCAGAAGAGCGTGCAGGTAGGCTTACTGTTATCAGCATTGTAATACTGTAGCAGTCAGTGTGTTGGGCTGTACATAAGTTTATGTGGGTGTCAGG
This sequence comes from Protopterus annectens, assembly GCF_019279795.1. Classification (NCBI taxonomy): domain Eukaryota; kingdom Metazoa; phylum Chordata; order Ceratodontiformes; family Protopteridae; genus Protopterus; species Protopterus annectens. The sequence goes on from NC_056751.1 coordinate 242,774,371, forward strand.
TTTTTGTTCTTTGGGGGAGTTTAGCATGCAACAAGTAACACAGTAGCCAGTGTAAATATGAGATATATGGATGTATTACCTTGTGCTGCAACATGCGTTGGTACTGACATTACCTCATCCTAAACTTTTCACAAGTCTGTCAGGTATTGGCCAAGGCCATGGTCCTGCTACTGGTAAGCATGACACTGTTTTGTCAAGGAACATTTATAGTCTATTAAAGTTAAGGGCCAGAATAATGTCCTATTTAAACATACTTTCATAGGTAAACAGAGTAGAATGTTTTTATTTTCCAGTCTGGAACAGGTACCTAAGGATCTTAGAGGGGCTAATCACAGGAGTGTAGTTGAACAAAATGAAACAATTTGAAAGTGACAGTTAAGAGCAGATAAGCCTCCTGGTTTAAATGAGGCAATTACTCTAAAATGTCTATTAAAAAAAAACAAAAGGTTGAAAGGAAAATAAATTAGGCAGTGAAAAGTGTATTTCAATATATTTGTTAAGACAGGTGTACTGGGTTTATATGTGTTGTTTTATCAAGTATAGTTTCATACTGATTAATTAAAAGGTAAATTTTACTGGTCAAGTTTTACATGATTTACTTGAAGTGATTGTTATAAAGGTCTTGAGTTGAGTGTTTATTTTGTTCTGAGGAAGTCTTTTTGGATGAAAGTGGAGAAGAAAAATGTTTGACCACTAATCCAGTGGTGGGTCTTTGTTAGAGTATTGGTGGATTTTTCATACACAATAGTGCAGGTATTCATGTACTGTTTTTTCTTTCTTATCACAGGTGACCGGGGAGATTGGTGTCTGTGTCAACCTGGTGTCAGTGTCTCTTCAGACTCTGATGATGATGGTGACCACAGTGAGGCACAGGTGGGGGTGCCAGGGGCTGAATCTGTCCCAGAGGTAGACATCCCCCTCCTGCCTCCATTGTCACTGCACACAGTCAGTATGCCCACACATACCCAGTCCCCAGAGGCCACAGATATTGGACAGTCAGAGAATGGGGACATTGAACAGGAAAGTGTGGCAACTATGGCTCTAGTGAGTGAGCCAAAGAGCTGGTGAGGTCCCACACAAGCAGATTGACAGGGGTGCTTGTAGGAGGTCTGATGTCCATCCACCACCTGTTGAAGGTGTCACATTATGGGTCACTCAGCACATGTTTTGTGCTGTCATGGAGGCACTGGCATGTTCTGAATGGAAAACCAGATGTATGCTTAGGGTTATAGATGCAGTACAGTCTGACATCTGTGCCTGCCTCCACTGTACTGGGGACACCCTGGATCAGTTGACTGATGCAGTGGACAGAAGGTGGGTTGAGTCAGTGTCTGTTATGAACCACACATTGTGCTGGAATGTGTGGTTGGAGTTGAGCATTGGACTCGTGAACGTAGGTCAGCAACCCCATCTGCTGAGAGTCGATGTGGCTATACGCAATCATGCTCCCATAGTGGCATTACATCCAGTGCTCCAGAGGGGAGTGTGCTGCCCGCACCATGACTTGGCAGACCATGGACTCATGGTCCTGGGAGTTCCTGTGGAGGACACAGTCCCAGCAGACAGCAGTCACTGTCAGGTACTAGCCCCATTTCTGACCTTGGGCATGGAGGTGCCAGTGCAACTCTTGGCAGAGCCAGTTCCTGTCTTTGGGACTGGAGATGGTGAACTGTCAACTCTACCATGTATGGTCTAAAGCTGTCCAACACACACAAATGTAGGCCTAGCACTGAGCTTGACTGTGTAAATGCACACACTCACACACCTCTGTCAAATGCAGGTCACCTACAGACACACATGGCACCTTTCCATACCTGCTTCCCTTCCTGACTCACACACATGCTGTCTAACTTTTGGGTCAGCCTAGGCCTCATGCACCCCCACACAACCCCCTGTGCCAGTGATGATACCTGTGCCACATCCCTGTCATCCCCACCATTGATGCAGGAAAATGAAGCTATGTGTCTGATGCACAGGGTGACTATATTAGTTAACATGTACTTGTGTAATGCAGTGTTGTTTTGCCATGCCACATGTAATGGTTAATGAGAGATACTGTATGCTGGCATTTGTCATGAGTACGCCACATACTTTTGTGTACCTTATGATGTAAGATGTTGTAATGGCTGTACAGATACACAATGACAGGTGTGTCATGGACCTGTCTCTGTTTCTGTTTCAGGAGTCTGTTGGGATAACCTATGGATACACAGCAGCAATAAAGCAGCACAAGATGGCATGTTAGCACAGCACAACTATGTCTTCAGCAAGGTACAGCACTATAAGTGCATGGCTCCATAGGTTTATAGGTGTATAACAGGCTAACAAGGACAATGGCGGCATTCAGCGTACTTGTGCATCCCTAATCTGTGAACAGGTCTGCTACCCTTGATAGCTGTCACCAGGGTTTTGGGAAAATGCACATCTACAAGCTGTCCTGATGGAGATGACCCATCTACAAATATCCTGTGTCCAGTACAGGGAGTTGCCTGACACCAGTTATGATTGGCGTGTTCTGCATCCCATTTTGTAACCTGCACATGCTGTGCCACAGCAGATGTGTGCTTCACATGCATGGGGGGGCCTGTTTCATGTTGGGCATACTGTCTGTGTTACATACCTGTCTCTCCAGCATGTACTATGTACACCATAGTGATGTTGTAGGCACGTAGAACAGGTGAGACATGTGTTAGTCCTGTCATGGATATGTGGGAGGTACACAGTGAGATCCAACACCTCCCTGTATGGAGCCATACACATCGCCTACAAAGCATTTAGGAGACAGACTACACATGTACGGTTGTGACACAGACTCCATAGACAGGTTATCTACACTGTGTATTGATGTACCATGGAACCTGTGTGGCTGCTACAGGTGTACAATATGCCTGTGTAGTGACATAGCAAGGGTGCCATTGCACACAATGATAGATGTGATGACTGCCACATTCAGTATAGCAGTGACAGTCTGGGATGTATATCCCAAACCTGTCAGTATAGGTTGTACAACAATGAATGCATCCCCACATCTTACCAATCAGTGAGAGTCAAAGGCTACATTACTGTCTGTGTCCATAACTCCATGTGTAATGGCTCAACTGTGTGCAGTGTGCGAACACTACAATATTTTGCAGGGGTGGATGATTCCCCAAAGGATAATATTGTGAAGTCATTGGCAGTTAGTCTTTGTCAGTGGCTCAGAGTACAACTGACTGTGTCTTAGGCCATCTTTTATAACTGTTGGTTCTGTGTAGGGTTTTGTGACAGCTCCCAATATGCAATAACTTGCTAACTTACTCGGTCAGAGGTCACTGACAGTGGCTGTGACTGCAGAGAGGGAATAGGTAAATGGGGGTATGCTAATAATGGAGGATGGTGAACTCCACTGGTGACTGGCATCATTGCTGTGTAGGTCTCCCAATGCTATCTTCCTAGAGTATGACTGTCAGACACTTGCCTATCCACCGACTGATATAACACTTTGTACATGATGTACACAGTTTCCAGCAAGACCTGCTGGCCTAATATTGTCATACACCTTGTCAGGCCATGGTTGGTAGAGTGGGAGATAATGTGCAACATCCAATGCATATTGTAACAGTCAATGGCCTCCGCCAGTTACAATCGGTAGGCATGATCTGGCCTTGAGCAAAAGTAACAGTGTTTCGTCCAGTGTCAGTCGGTGTACGGCAGTGTCAGTGCTCATATCCATGCTAACTCCTATCATGCCATTTCAGGTAACATGGCTCAGAGATCTGGGGGCACAGCTTAGCACTACACGCTAGTTGTCCTCTGTACAAGTAAGCATTGCAGGGGTCTATATTACATTATCGAATACTAACATAATCAAAAATGTAATAGTCGACCCGTAAATGTCAAAGTGCTAAAACTTCGAACATTAAATAAAAAGAAAAAGCCTACCCAAACAAACCATTTAAATATTGTAAGTAGGGGGGCAAGCCCGCTCTTCAACCCCCACACCCCCCGCTACTTAAATATACCAACTCTGAGATCGCACTACAGTGCAGACAATGGAAAACTTCCATTTCTGCACTGTACGGAGATCTCCATTGAAACGTTTGAGGTTCTAGCACTTCGACATTTATGGGTCGACTATTATGTTTTCGATTATGTTAGTATTTGATAACGTAATATAGTCCCATATTGCGCGGTGGTGGTGCTGCGGTAGTGTTGTCGCCTCACAGTAAGATGCTGTCTGGTTCGATTCTCAGCTAGAGCGTCTTCTGCGTGGAAACATGCGTGAATGGGCATACCTTCGTTGAAGGTTGTGCGTCAGGGCTGGTAACTCGGCACGTAAAAATCAACTACCAATCATTAGCGGACCGGAGTTCCACTGTGGCGACCCCTAACCGGAAAAAGCTGAAAAAAGACTACATTGCAGTTACTTCCAGCATGTTGCAAGAAGAGAGTCATGCAAGATGTGGGTACAGAGCACAAACACAGTAGGGAAGTGTAATGTGTACACACTGTGTTGCTTAGTCGTGCTGTGGCTCACTTGCACAAAGGATGGTCCAGGTCCTTACCTACAATGCCTTACAGCAGTGCAGTGACACCCCACATTGGGAAACAATGTAGTGCATCATGTGTTTACCAATATGTGTGACCAGTAAAGCACCTCCAATGTGAGGTCCTCGCTGGTGGGGTCTGGCCACATATCAGTCTCCTTAGTACTACCAGCATATTCCCCCCTTGCAGACAATGCAGACATATATGTTGATGCAGCCATTTATTACCTCATGTGGGATGGTTGACATAGTGTGACTGCACCTTCCCCTTCAGATGGGACAGGCAAGTATGCAGAGCTCTACATCCATGTATTATGTCAGCAGCATTACAACTGCATGAACTTGGCTATATGTGACAGGAGGGACACAGGCTCATTATGGCTCAGCAAACCTGACTATTGGACTACTGCCATTAGCAGGCTGTACAATTACAAGTGTGACAGTTGAGGTGAGGGTGTGTCCCCCAACATGGAGGCACTACCTCCTCAGCTAAAAGAAGCACATAGTGTTGTTGTGATGTTGTTTAGACACGGTAAGTGGCAAAAGTAGCTACCCACACAAAGCAGAACCACAACGCACAGTGTAGTTACATGTGTGATTTCAAAGGACAGGCCCAGATTGTCAGTGACCTCATACATCATGATGCCACATATGATGGGTCTGTACTCATACCTAACCTGTACACCCACACTTGTCTACGTCAACTACACTCCCTTGTCCCCACCATATGTGACACATGACATTCCGACAACCTGTCCCTAACGTCCATATTTACAGAACAGTTTGCAACTGGCCTCTCAGTGGAAGATACACAGCATCTATTGCACATGCTAACATTCCAGGCTGCATCCCATATGTGATCTGACAAGAATGACTAACACCATTGGGAAAACCATGCAACCATATCAACACTATTAGTGGCACATAAGCTGAGTGGACAACAGCAACTGTTATACCCTTGCATAGAGGTGGTGCATCCATTGATCAACATAACTGTACACCTCTTTAGCTGAGTATCCATATCTGTTTTCCTTTAAGGGCAATTATCATGAAGCTGATCAGTGCATGCATTTATGTGTTCTGCACACAGTTGACTGTACACAGTTTGGATATGTGACAGGGGGAGCATGACTGTTACACATGGTGGACATTTCCAAGGCAGTCACCATGGACCTGGGTGATGGTATATCAGGGCATACAACCCCCTAGACTGAGCCAAGCCATCTCACTATATCCCCCGCTCATGTAACATTTACAAAGCACCCACTTAGGCATCCATGATACTGTCATTGTAGTGGTCACTAAGTGGCCCATTGCTGACACACACACACACACACACACACACACACACACACACACACACACACACACACACACACACACACACAACATAGGGACATCCACCTCCAATAGCTGATCTATAAGCAGCAGTGCTCAACAGGGCACAGTCCTGGGTACTCTACTGCTTGGAATCCATTCAACCACAACACATGCGACTACAGACTGGGTGTGGCTAACAATGTTGGATGATACCTGCAAATTGTGAGCACTCATAGAGTCTCTGTGGTATGTCATTATCCTGCAAGAGGGTATTGCAAACACATGCCTGTTGACACACTAATGGCCATAAACTCTACGCAAATATATATGTGGTATTATTTCCGTCATTTAGACCTATGTACCTAGTAAGTAGCACATCAGTTACAACATGTGATGTACATACTCAGGGGTGAACAAACTGGGCACACAGACCTGGCCACACAGGTTTACACCTAATGTGCCTCAGATCACCATGTCTATACAGTGACATGGCAGGAATCATATGGTATAGCTGAGGCCACAGTCACTTGTAAGTGACATACTCATAACCTCCAAGTACTCTTCCCTCAGCATTCCAATATCTGAGTGCAGTGGCCATTTGGTGATGTACACTTCCAAGCAGTCTGGCAATTGCACACAATGGTATGGTCCCTCACAAGGACACTTCACATCTTCAGTATGTGTTTAATGGCGATTGTCTGCAATGAGTGTCATTGTCACCTGTGGCATATAGAGTACTCAGAAGTGATCTTTGCCTTGCATATGGGGCAATGTGTGACCCTGCTTGATTGCATATGCTGCCTATCTGTAGGAGGAATAGTAGATGGATAACTCACTGTAAGGACATTAACATCGTATGTGACATTAGTACTACATGCTTGTGGGAGAGGTTTGTCAAACAGACTTAAACACACCCTTGAAACAGAACCCTACCTAATGGCAGACAGAGCACCTCAGTGCACCTCTGCACATACCATCTGTATGATTGGCTGGGCGACTCTCATCTCAATACAGAGTGTCTTCCTCTGTCCCTCTTGGACTCATCCTGTAAGTATAGGTATAAAGATGTCTATGATTGTGAGGGCTGTATGGCCATTATGCTAGTGAAGTTCAAACGTCCTATGGTTCCATAACATGATGTCAAATGCTCTAGTAGGCTCACACACAAACATGGCTACATTGTGGCTAGCACCACTTCCAATCACTGCATGCAGGACATGCCAAGACATACACATAGTGCAAGTTGGCTGTATGTAGATGAGGACACTTACCTATGTAATGGTACACACTACAGATCACAGTATGTGATGCCCGCAGCATACCTCATGTGTGCTAGTGCTATCAGTTCAGGACATATTATGCTTGATGACATCAGCAGGCCTTGTTGTGGTCAGTCCTTTGGAGGGGGCCACATCACATGCTACAAATAAAGTACTGCAAAACCCTAGCTATTTCTAAGTTACCAAGGTGATCATATTTATGCCATCTGGACATAAGTTACCAAGGTGATCATATATATGCCATTTGGACATGCAAACAAACACACACACACACACACACACACACACACACACACACACACACACACACACACACACACACACACACACACACACACACACACACACACACACACACACACACACACCAAGTAGCCTGGAATGAGAATAGAACCCCTACTTATTTAGTCTTGCACACTATAGTATATAACAGTATTTATTGCATGTGCCATGGCTTAAGTCTGATACTACACTGTCAGCTGGTAATCTTAAAGTGGATGACATCATCATTAGGCCTTGTAGAAGAGGGCAGTTTGGAAGCCAGCTGCAAATTTCACAGCCAAAAAGTGCATAACCATTGCAGTTGGATAGCCCATGAGAGCATGTCAGTTGTTCTGCAGGGGGATACACATACACAAGCACCCCCCCACACACACACACACACGTGCATCAAGTAGCCTGGAGTGAGACCAGAGCCCTATATATCTTGTCTTATTCACTATAGATCCCAGTACTTATCACATGCACTACAGGTTGAGTCTGTTGTATGTGTGATTGCAGGCACAGTACTTGTGCATTACACAAACTAGGCTTGTGTTGAACAGCATCTGTGGCCTGCAGAATGACATTGCTTTGTACTATCTGCATCTAGTATCCTAGCAGTGGGATAACTGTTATTATCCTAGATATGTGTGTACAGTTACCAGCATGGCCATATGTGGCTGCTTGCAGTTAGATAAGCAAACCCATGGGCAGGAACAATGTGCCCTGTCTATGCATGCGTTGACAACATTGTTCATTATACCACCTGCTCACCTGCATCTCTGTACCTGGTGATATCCAGCAGGTACAGGGGTCTGTAGGTAAGTGGATTATGTACTGTTGTGCCCTTAGTTTGGATCCTTTGAGCAACATTACAGATCTGTGATAGTGCATATTTACTCACCATTATTAGGGTATGTAGGACAATACAGACATCCACACACATATTTATGTATATAACAGGGATGTATATATAAATGTAGCTGTGTGTGTGTATGATATGTATATGTGTTATGCAGATATATGGGGAGAGTCTATGTATCATCGTGGTATATATAGCTATATATATCGATATATATCTATCTGACACTACATAGCGATAGATATACTATGTATGTGAGAGAGAGATAGTGACAGACAGATACGTATACGTATATGTCTGTATAGATATATCTATACATAACGGGTCATTCTGATGACAGGGCGACAGAATTGCTCTCATTTTAACTTAGTGTTTGGGCATGCCTAGTGGGACTGTCAGTACTTATAAAGTAACTCCAGGCCACACCTACCTGTACTCCAGTCCAGGATTTTGTGTGTTATAGACCATACCTCTCAGCTGTCCAGAGTTTTGCAGAATGTCCAGAGTTTTGGCTCATAATTTTAGTCTATTCCTCATAAAATTTGTATTTTTTTGGCAAATCACTTGGATGAAGTAAGGATTGAAGTCACTAAATAATGACATATATTTGAGTTTCTGACTTCAAATCCTTCAGAAAAAATGTCTTTTGAAACAAACTCTGTTATTCTAGCAACTTTTTAAGTTTATGAGAGTAGTATTTAAAATATGCCCCTATTTGTGGGTTTTGTTCCCCCATTTTGTCGGGCTTTGTCCAGATTTCTTGCACTAAAAAGTTGAGAGGTATGTTACAGACATTGACATCTGTCTCTGTTTCTGCAGTATTGTACTTCACTCAAAATGTCAACGACATTCCCCAGCTGTCTGCTGTACTTAACATGTGACTGAGGTTCATAATGTTACA